>NC_045435.1:158892277-158926135 GCF_002776525.5 Piliocolobus tephrosceles | reverse complement strand
GTGTGTGTGTGTGTGTGTGTGTGTGTGTGTGTGTGTGTGTGTGTGTGAATGAATGTTAAGCTTCTATTCGGGACACTCTACTTGAAAGTATTCTTTTCATTTAGAATACATGTTTTCTTTGCTTAGCTTCACAAATTAATCACCTTTCCCATTTTCATAGAAATATTCTCTTGAGCAGTTTTACACTGATTGTAAATGCTGAAACATTTCCACAGTTTTATTTCTGTATTGTATTTATGGTGAAATGAATTTATATTTTGTATTAGGCTCCCATTAATTCCAGTTTTAACAATCTGCCTTTTGATTTAAATAACATTTCTATTTTTGGTATGTGTTTCTTCTTCTTGACTTTCAGCACTAAAATAT
This sequence comes from Piliocolobus tephrosceles, assembly GCF_002776525.5. Taxonomy (NCBI): domain Eukaryota; kingdom Metazoa; phylum Chordata; class Mammalia; order Primates; family Cercopithecidae; genus Piliocolobus; species Piliocolobus tephrosceles. Next base: position 158,925,769 of record NC_045435.1, on the reverse strand, counting down.
TGGTTGTTTTCTAGGTCTACTCTTCGACAGGGAGTGGGCTTGGGGTTTTATTATTATTAATTTTAACTTGGAAAAAGTAATACAAACACACATGTTAAGACAAACAGTGTGTGACCCGGGTATTGGGTTTTTTGAAAGTTCATCGGGTGATTCTAATGTATACCAAAGCTTGGGAACTACTGGTTTAAAGAAAATTAAAAGAAAGCTAAGAATTAACTTAGTAAAACTCTTCACGTATCAAAATAGAATGAGATAAAAACAGAAATAAAGACACTGTGAAAATGCACATATAACAAGAAAGCATGACTATTGTTTTAGGATTTATTAAATAACTAGAAGTTGAGAAATTCAGGAAAATAAATATATACTTTTTTTTTTTTTGGAGACACAGTTTCACTCTGTTGCCCAGCCTGGAGCTCAGTGGCATTGTCTCAGCTTACTCCAATCTCCACCTCCCCGGTTCAAGCAATTCTCATGCCTCAGCCTCCCAAGTAGCTGGGATTACAGGTCTGTGCCACCACGCCCAGCTAATTTTTGTATTATTAGTAGAGACAGGATTTCTCCATGTTATCCAGGCTGATCTCAAACTCCTGACCTCAGGTGATCCAACCACCTCAGCCTCCCAAAGTGCTGGGATTACAGACATGAGCCACCACGCTCGGCCAAATATATACTTAAAAAAATACTCCTGTAAATATTGTTAACTATTACGGTATATTGAAGGAATAGTAAACTATTAAGAAAACTAAGAATGAGTTACATTGCAAGTGAAATGACTGAAAAGGCATTTCAATATACCTAAACATATTTTCTCGCAATATTTGAGAAGATCAACTCAATCAAAGACGACTTTTTAAAAAGCACCATTCAGGTTTTTTTGTTTGATAGTAAAGTAACACAGTTTGATTATGATATGAAGGTATTTATTTGAAGTGAAAATACTTACTAGATATTTGAGGCTATCCGTTTTATCTTCTGTCACTTGAGGAAGATATTAGTCCTTTTGTTACTGTGCATACACCTGAGAAACTTGGTTTAAATGCGTGTATATTGTGAAATATACCTTATTTTAACAAGTTTATTATGTTTTTTTCTTCAAAAGACTATATATGTCATTTGGCTTTCTGGGAGTTGAGGGGGTTAGTTTTGTTAAATTGTATTTTGTAATATTCTAAAAGATCTGATAACAAGAACCACTGGATTCCAAGGGTCTAGAACGATGTCTAATTCTCAAGGAATAATCATTAAAATTTTATTGAAATTAATGCATTGTATTTACAGCAAAGCAAGGTAAAGGTGAGATGAGCTAGTTTGAAGCTGTTTAGATTTTCAGTAAAGTGATTCTAAAAGTAAGTTATTGCCTGAGAAGTATACTTTGGCTCCCATTCTTTATTACAAACAGATTATTATAACGTTTGTTAATAATCTTTTTAAAATACCTGTAAACCTGCACACAGCCAGCAGTGCTTTGTGATTGTAATATCAACCTAATTTAAAAATAGATTAATTCCCAGAGCAGTCTGTGGGCTATTCAGTCATTACATACACTTGGTTCTTGATAGAGCTAGCTGTAGAAAGCTAAAGCAAATTGGTATTTCTTCCCCACATTTTTGGAATTGCACATTCATATGTACAGTCTTTGGTATGTTTCCAAGGTCAGATTTCATAGTTTTCATATGTTTTAAGTATAACTTTTATGTAGGGAAATTTTTGTAACAAAACACATTTAGTGTATTCATTTAGTGCCTTTAATTCTTGCTTGTTCTTTTGCATTACATTGATAAATTGTGCGATTTTTGTGTATTGTGCTCTCTGCCGTGATAACTTATCTTGCAGATTTTTTCTCTTTTCCTAATTGTATGTATTTCTTTGAATTTATCCATTTCAGCATTTATCTAATCAAAGGATTAACATTATTAATAAGTATTAAAAGGGTTAGATAGTATACAAACTGTGAAAAGGAAATATTACAGATATGATAGGGGAAAGCTCAAATTGTCTCTAGTCCCAAATTAAAGTCTCTAAATTGTTTCAGTTGCATATCCCATCACTAAACATTTTTTAAACTGTCATCCTAATAGTGAAAACCTGTGATGAGCCTCCTCTCTCTTCATTGTACTCCTTTTCAGAGGGCTAATGTTTTTAACTTATGAGAGGAGTCCTTAGAAGTAACTACGTGGTGGCCAGGCATGGTGGCTCACGCCTGTAATCCCAGTACTTTGGGAGGCCAAGGTGGGTGGGCCACCCGAGGTCAGGAGTTCAAGAACAGCCAGGTCAACATGCTGAAACCCCGTCTCTACTAAAAATACAAACATTTGCCAGGAGTGGTGGCATATGCCTGTAATTTCAGTTACTGGAGTGACTGACGCAGGAGAATCACTTGAATCTGGGAGGTGGAGGTTGCAGTGAGCTGAGATTACACCACTGCATTCCAGCCTGGGCAAAAGAGTGAGATTCTCTCAAAAAAAAAAAGAAGAAAAAGTATGTGGTGATTATCTGAGACCACCTTAGTTCTGAACTTAAATATCTTACAAATAATGAATATATGAAAATATTTCTTCCTTCCACCCTTGGTAATCAGAAGACTGAGTATATACCCTTGTTTGTTTATTGTATTAAAGTGTACTTTGCAGCATATGCATATTTATTGATAGAATTAAATGTATATAGTATTACGCTATCATTATTTGTGTCAGTAATCTTTAACGGACAGATAAAGAAGACTTTCATACTATTATGATTAAAATACATGATCACAAAGTGGTTTTCAGATATCACAGGCTAATTACTCAAGACTCAGTATTTAGACATTGTTCTAATGTTGGTAATGGGTCTATATCCTTGTTTTTAATAGTCTTCTTAATAATTTAAACTTTTCAAGGTCATTTTCTTATTAGATTTTCATGGCTTTACTTTTATAGTGGACTTAGATGAACTCATGCAAGAAGTGACTGTGCCGCCACATTTCTTATTTGCTTATGATTACATACTCAGGTTTTTGTTGTTTCGGTTTTCTTGAAAAATCTGTGCTTGGTGCCTTTCCATTTTACCGGGAGTTAAAAATAGATACTATTGGCCAGGTGCAGTGGCTCACACCTATAATCCCAGCACTTTGGGAGTCTGAGGTGGGTGGATCATTTGAGACCAGCCTGGCCAACATGGTGAAACCCCATCTCTTCTAAAAATACAAAAATTAGCGTGGTGGTACGCGCCTATAATCCGAGCTACTGGGGAGGCTGAGGCAGGAGAATCGCTTGAACCCAGGAGGCAGAGGTTGCAGTGAGCCAAGATCACGCCACCACACTACAACCTGGGCAATGGAGTGAGACTTCACCTCAAAAAAAAAAAAAAAAAGACACTGTTAAGCTTAAAGTCATTGAATTGGTCATATGTAACTTAAAATAACTTAAGAAACCAGTGAGGAATGCCATTTCTACTGTCAACTCCTTTGAGTATTGAACTCTTTTTTGCTACTCTTTTAAATTTGTTTTGTGACACAAAGCAATCTGAAATATGGACCAAGTGAGGGCATACCAGGCTTATTCTGTATATTAAATATTAGCAACAATTAATTTCTTTCTTTTTGTAGATAAAAATAAATAGAAATAGAAGTTCTAATATTTTGTTGCACTACACCACTCCATTTGTGTTGCATACTTCACTGTGGAAACTGCTCCAAGATGAGAAAGGTAAACAGAATGTTAAAGAAAGAAAATAGAATTAGAAATGACAAGTGCCAAAAGACAAACCAATAATTAAAAAATTGCAGTGACTCCAGAAATTGTAATAAATTTGTAATATGCAAAAGTGTAACAAAGGAAATATATGATGACTGAACCCTGCAGTTCAGACTGTTGGGGACAAGAGCAAACATGTTGAATAGTAATAATAATAGCTACTAATTATGCTTAATAGATGCAAGCACTGTTAAGTGCTTTACATATACTTAATCCTCACAACATTTTTGTGAGGTAGGTAGTTTATAATATTGTTATCCCTATATGACAGATGAGAAAATTGGGGCACAAAAGGGTTAAGAAACTTACCTGAGGTCACACAACTACTAAATGGCAAGCCAGGAGTTGAACCCAAACAATCTAGCTCCTACAGCTGTACCCTTTTTTTTTTTTTTTTTTTGGGAGAGTGAGTCTTGCTCTGTCACCCAGGCTGGAGTGCAGTGGTGCGATCTTGGTTCACTGCAACTTCTGCCTCCCGAGTTCAAGTGATTCTCATGCCTTAGCTTCCTGAGTAGCTGGGACTACAGGCACACACCACCACACCTGGCCAATTTTTGTAGTTTTAGTAGAGATGAGGTTTCACCATATTGGACAGGCTGGTCTTGAACTCCTGGCCTCAGGTGAGCCACTGTGCCTGGCCCTAAGTCCATACTCTTAACTACTACCCTATTTTGTGTTTTATATAATCAGAAGTTTATGATACTGAAATGGCTGGGAAGAGATTACTCAGTAACAGTTACATTCTTTCAATTTGAACAACCCTGGTCATATAATTCGTTTCTGGCTATTTTTACTATCAATTTCTTACTGCTGATCCAGTAAGTTATAGAATTATACTAGTATTTTTTTAATGAGCCAATTATACTCTCTTAATCTAAAATAATCTTTTTAGATTGAGTCAGACCTCTCTATTACATTATCTGAGACATCCAGTCATTATGAAAGATGCTTAAATGAGATATTTGTGAAGCCAAAGTATATTCCAACAATAACATTTATGTCAGTGGCTACTGGATTAAATTACCATCTGGATTAGTCATGATAAACTATGTATTGAGGATATACTTACATGCTGATAATTGGAAAATCTTTATCTTTCCATTTTAAAACTTGTACAAAATTGGATTTTACAGTGATTCAAATAAATCACATTTATATTTGTCAATTATTAAGATGTATTAGATTTTTCAGCTAAAGCCAGATAGTAGGAATTCGGTTTTTTATTTATTAGAGGTATAACTTTTTGCTTGTGTAGATACATGGTAGTTTACATTTTTTTTTTTTTTTGAGACAGAGTCTTGCTCTGTCACTCATGCTGGAGTGCAGTGGCGTGATCTGCACTCACTGCAAGCTCCGCCTCCCGGGTTCACACCATTCTCCTGCCTCAACCTCCCAAGTAGCTGGGACTACAGGCTCCTGCCACTGTGCCCAGCTAATTTTTTTTGTATTTTTGTAGGAGAGACGGGGTATCACCATGATCTCGATCTCCTGACCTTGTGATCCACCCGCCTCAACCTCCCAAAGTGCTGGAATTACAGGTGTGAGCCACCACACCGGGCCAGTAGTTTACATTTTTATGGGGTACATGTGAATATTTTTACATGCATAGAATGCGTAATGATCAAGTCAGGGTATTTGGGGTATCTCTTACCTTGAGTATTTATCATTTCTATGTGTTGGTACCATTTCAAGTCCTTTCGTAGCTTTTGTTTATTTGTTTGTTTTGAGACAGAGTCTCACTCTGTTGCCTAGGCTGGAGTGCAGTAGCACCATCTCAGCTCACTGCAACCTCCACCTCCCTAGTTCAAGTGATTCTCTTGCTTCAGCCACCCAAGTAGCTGGGATTACAGGCTTGTGCCACCATTCCTAGCTAAGTTTTGTATTTTTAGTAGAGACAAAGTTTTGCCATGTTGGCCAGGCTGGTCTTGAACTCCTGTCCTCAAGTGATCCACCTGCCTTGGCCTTCCTGAGAGCTGGGATCACAGGCATGAGCCACCGTGCCCAGCTCTCTCCTAGCTATTTTGAAATATATAATATATTGATGTTAACTGTAGTCACCCAGGCCCGCTATCGAACATTATAACTGTAAGTTAGATAGAATTTACATGTGTGGCTTGGTATCCTCCTTGCAGTAACGAGTGAATTCTCACTTTGAGTTCACAAGATGTCTGATGATTTACCCAACCTCTCCATTTTCTCCTCACACGCCTTTCTCACTCTGGCATCTATCATTATATTCCCTATCACCATGAGATCAAGTTTTTTAGCTGATGGATATGAGTGAGAAAATGTGGTATTTGTTTTTCTGTTCCTGAGTTATTTCACTTAATATAATGATTTCCAGTTATATTCATGCTGTTGCAAATGACTTTATTTTTTTATAACCAGATAGTTTCCTGTATGTATATGTATGTATATGCTACATTTTCTTTATCCATTCACCTATTGATGGACACTTAGATTGATTCCATATCTTTGCTATTGTGAATAGTGCTGTGATAAACTTGCAAGTTGGGGTGTCCCTTTGATATACCGATTTATTTTCCTTTGGATAAATACATAGTAGCTGGATCATATGGTAGTTCTATTTTTAGTTTTTTGAAAAATCTCCGCACTGTTTTCCATGGTGGTTGTACTAATTTACATTCCCACCAACAGTGTGTAGAAGTTCTCTTTTCTCCAAATCCTCACCAGTATCTGTTGTTTTTCTTCTCTTTAATAATAGCCATTCTAACGGGGTTGAGATGATATCTCATTGCCCATTTAATTTGTATTTTATTGATGATTATGGATGTTGATCACTTTTTCATATACCTGTTGACCATTTAAGTTTTCTTTTGAGAGTTGACTATTCATGTGCTTTGCTCACTTTTTAATGGGATTATGTTTTTTTAAAAAATTTATTGTTGAGTTGTTTGAGTATTCTGGGTATTAGTCTTTTGTTGGATGAATAGTTTGCAAATATTTTCTCTCATTGAAGAGGTTGTCTCTTCACTCTGTTGTTTTCTTTGCTGTGCTTTTTTATTTTTAGTTTAATGTATCTTGTTTGCCTTTTTTGTTGTTGTTGTCTGTGCTTTTGATGTCTTGGCTATAAATTATTTGCCTAGACCAGTGTTCTGAATTGTTTTTCCTGGGTATTCTTCTACTAGTTTTATAGGTTCAGGTCTTACATTTAAGTCTTTAATTTATCTTGAGTTTTTTATATAAGGTGAGAGATAGGGGTTCAGATTCATTCTTCTGCATATGGATATCCAGTTTTTCCAGTATCATTTATTGAAGGAAGGTGTACTTTCTGCAGTGTATGTTCTTGACACCTTTGTCAAAAATCAGTAGGCTATAAATATGTGGATTTATTTCTGGATTCTCTGTTCTATTCAGTTGGTATGTGTGGTTATTTCCATACCAATACTTTGCTCTTTTGGCTAATACAGCCTTATAATATAATTTGAAGTCAGGCTGTAATGCCTTCAGCTTTGTTTTTTTGTTTTATTTCATTTCATTTGTTTGTTTGTTTTGCTTAACTTTGCTTTGGCTATTCTGGCTCTCTTTTGGTTCCATACACATTTTAGGATTTTTTTTTTCTGTTTCTGTGAGAACTGACATTGGTATTTTGATAGGGATTACATTGAATCTATATATTGCTTTTGACAGTGTGGTCATTGATATGGTTTGGATGTTTGTCCCCTTTAAATCTCATGTTGAAATGTAATCCCCAGTGTGGGAAGTGGGGCCTGGTGGGAAGTGTTTGGGTCATGGGGACAGATCCCTCGTAAGTGGCTTGGTATCCTCCTTGCAGTAACGAGTGAATTCTCACTTTCAATTCACAAGATATCAGGTAATTTTTTAAAGTGTGGCACCCCTGCCCCGTTACTCCTTCTCTCACCGTGTGATTCACTGGCTCACCTTCACCTTCTGCTGTGATTATAAGCATCTTTGAGGACCTCACCATAAGATGAGCAGACTCCAGTACTGTGCTTCATATACAGCTTCTAGAACCTGAGCTAGTAAACCTCTTTTCTTTATAAATTACCCAGTCTCAGGTATTTCTTTATAGTAATGCAAAAAATAAAAATAAAAAAGGCAACACAGTCATTTTACCAACCTTTTTAAAAAAAAATTTCAGTTGGTACCAACATTTTACCAATATTCTTGCGAATCATGAGCGTGAGATGTCTTTCCATTCGTTTGTGTCCTCTTCAATTTCTTTCATCAGGCTTTTATAGTTTTTCTTATAGAGATCCTTCACTTTAGTTAGCTTTATTTCTAGATCTTTTATTTTTTGTAGCTATTGTAAATGGGATTGCCATCTTGATTTTTTACAGCTGTTTTATTATTGGTATATAGAAACCAATTTTTATGTGTTGACAAAATGTAAAGCACTTTACTGAATTTGCTATCAGCTCTGAGAATTTTTTGGTAGAGGCTTTGGGTTTTTCTAAATATAAGATCATGTCATCTGCTGAGAGGGACAGTTTGACTTCCTCTTTTCCAGTTTGGGTGCATTTTGTTTTTTTCTCTTAACTGATTGGTCCGTCTAGGACTTCCAGTACCATGTTGAATAAGACTTGTAAAAGTAGGCATGTTTGTTTTGTTTCAGTTCTTAGAGGAAAAGGTTTGAACTTTTCCCCATTCAGTATGACGTTACCTGTGAGTTTGTCATATATAAACTTCATTATTTTGAGGTATATTCCTTTTTTGCTTAGTTTATTGAGAATTTTTATGATGAAGAGTTGTTGGATTTTACCAAATTCTTTTTCTACATCTGTTGAGATGATCAGAGGGTTTTTGTCTTTCATTCTGTTGGTGTTATGTATCACATTTGTTGATTTGCATATATTAAGCCATCCTTGAATGCCTTATGTAAATTTTGCTTGATCATGGTGTATTAGTGAGTTTGTAGTGAGATTAAGCCTGTAATCCCAGCACTTTGGGAGGCCGAGATGGGTGGATCACGAGGTCAGGAGATTGAGACCATCCTGGCTAACACGGTGAAACCCCGTCTCTACTAAAAATACAAAAACTAGCCGGGCGAGGTGGCGGGCGCCTTTAGTCCCAGCTGCTTGGGAGGCTGAGGCAGGAGAATGGCGTAAACCCGGAAGGCGGAGCTTGCAGTGAGCTGAGATCCGGCCACTGCACTCCAGTCCGGGCGACAGAGTGAGACTCCGCCTCAAAAAAAAAAAGTAATAAAAAGTCTCCCACCCAAGAAAAGCCCAGGCCCAAAAGGATTCACAGCTGAATTCTACCAAAGATAGAAGAAATAATACCAGTCCTCCTCAAACTATTTCAAAAAACTTAAAGAGGAGGGAATTCTCAGTAAGTCATTTTAGAAGGCCAGCATTACCCTGTTAGCAAAACCAGATAAGGACACAGCAAAAACACCATCATCATCATAAAGGAAACTACAGGCCAACATCCCTGATGAAGTTAGATACAAAAGTTTTAGCAAACCGAAGTCAACAGCACATGAAAAAGGTAATATACTATGATCAAGCAATTTGTTAGTGTATAGTTGTTCATAATAGTCTCTGATAATCTTTTGTTTTCTGTGTTATCAGATGTAATGTCTCATTTTTCATTTCTAATTTTTTTTAATTTGGGTCTTTGTTAGTCTAGTTAGTGGTTCATCAGTTTTATCTTTTTGAAGAACCAACTTTTCATTTCATTGATCCATTTTTTTTTTTTAGTTTTAGCTTCATTTATTTTTGGTCTGATCTGTATTATTTATTTTCTGCTGTTAATTTTGTATTTGGTTTGTTCTTCCTACTCTAGTTCCTGAGGTGCATCGTTAAATTGTTTCTTTGAAACCTTACTACTTTTTTTTTTTAAAGACAGAGTTTTGCTCTTGTCGCACAGGCTAGAGTGCAGTGGCGTGATCTCGGCTCACTGCAACCTCTGCCTCCCAGGTTCAGGTGATTCTCCTGCCTCAGCTAACCGAGTATCTGGGATTACAGGCACCCACCACCACACCCAGCTAATTTTTGTATTTTTAGTAGAGATGGAATTTCACCATGTTGGCCAGGCTGATCTTGAACTCCTAACCTCAGGTGATCCACCCACATCAGCCTCCCAAAGTGCTGAGATTACAGGTGTGAGCTGCTGTGCCTGGCCTGAAACCTTACTACTCGTTTGATGCAGGTGTTTATTGCTATCAACTTTGATCCTAGTACAGTTTTTGCTATATCCCACAGGTTTTGGTATGTCATGTTTCCACTTTCATTTATTTCAAGGCATGTTTTGATTTACATCTTAATTTCTTCATTGACCCAGTGGTTATTCAGGAGTGTGTTTTTAAATTTTTATATATTTGTAAAGTTTTCAAAGTTGCTCTTTGTATTGATTTCTGGTTTTATTCCATTGTGGTCTGAGAAGATATTTCATATGATTTTAATTTTTAAAAATTTGATGAGACTTGTTTTGTGGCTTAACATATAGTCTATCCATGTGCTAATGAGAATGATGTGTATTCTGTTTATGGCCATACCACCCTGAACGCACCTGGTCTTGTCCAATCTCGGAGAATAATGTGTATTCTGCAGTTGTTGGATAAAATGTCCTATAAATGTCAAGTCTATTTGGTTTAAGGTCTAGTTTAAATCCAGTGTTACTTTAATGAATTTCTGTGTAGATGATCGAATGCTGAGAGTGAGGTGTTGAATTCTCTGTTATAGTCTGGGAGTCTGTTTAGATCTAGTAATGTTTGCTTTATAAATCTGGACGATCCCCAGTTGGGTGCATATATACTAAAAATTATTAAATATTCTTGTTGGGTTAATCTCTTTATCATTATATAATAACCTTTGTCTTTGTGACTGTTTTTGATGTAAAGTTTGTTTCACTCATCATAAGTATAGCTGTTCTTGCTCACTTTTCATTTCTATTTGTGTGGAGTATCTTTGTCCATCCCTTTAGTTTCAGTCTGTCTGTGTCTTTACAGGTAAAATGCATTTCTTGTAGGCAGCATGTAGTTGGATACTGTCTTTTATCTACTCAGCTGGTCTTTGTCTTTTTAGTGGAGTATTTAATCCATTTACATTCAAAGTTAATATTACTATACGACCCTTTGTTCCTATCATAGTGTTAATTGTTTTCTGGTTGTTTTGTAATATTATTTGTTTCTTTTTCTCCTATTGTTTGTCTTTGTTGTTTGGTGATTTTCTGTAGCAGTGTCATTTGATTATTTTATCTTCCTCATATGTGTGTTTGCTTTACCAGTGAGATTTATACTTTCGTGTGTTTTCTTGATGGTAAGCATTGTTCGTTCACATCCAGTTTTAGGACTCCCTTGAGCAGTTTTTTTGTGTAGAACAGATCTGGTGGTGATGGATTTCCTTAGCTTTTGCTTGTTTGGGAAAACATTTATTTCTGCATTTATTAAAGATAGTTTTGCTGAATATAGTGCTGTTGACTAGCAGGTTTTTGTTGTTGTTGTTGTTGTTGTTTTCTTTTAGCAGTGTGAATATGTCGTCCCATTCTCTCTGGTCCTGTAAGGTTTCTGCTGAGAAATTTACTGGTAGGCTGATGAAGGTTTCTTTATATGTGACTAGACACTTTTGCTGTTCTTAGAATTCTTTGACTCTAAACAGTTTGACTATAATGTGCCATGAAAACCACCTTTTTGGATCTTAGCTTCTTGTATCTAAATGTCTATATCTCTTCCTAGACTTAGGAAGTTTTCATCTATTCTTTTTATTAAGTAAGTTTTAAAATCCTTTCATTCTGTCTTGGCCTTCTGGGACGATTTGAACATGTGGGTGCTCTGTGGTATTTCATATGTTACAAAGGCATTGTTCATTTTTCTTTATTTTTGTCTGACTGAATTATCTCAGAACACCTGTGTTCAGGCTCTGATACTCACTTTTCTGCTTGATCCAGTCTTTTGTTGAAGCTTGCAAATGTATTCTTTATTTTATTCAATGAATTATTCAGTTCCAAAATTTGTGGGAGTTTTTTTGTTTTGTTTTGTTTTGTTTGCCAGGGTCTTTCTCTGTCGCCCAGACTGGAGTGCGGTGGCGTGATCTCTCGGCTCACTGCAACCTCTGCCTCCTGGGCTCACGTGATTCTCCCACTTCAGCCTCCCAAATAGCTGGGACTACAGGCACACACCACCATGCCTGACTAATATTTTGTATTTTTGGTAGAGATGGGGTTTTGCCATGTTGCCCAACCTGGTCTCGAACTCCTGAGCTCAGGGAATCCACCCACCTCAGCCTCCCAAAGTGGTAGGATTATAAGTGCGAGCCACAGCGCCTGACCTGGTTCTTTTTAATGATATCTGTTTCTTTGGTAAATTTTTGGTTTTTGGTTTATATCCTGAATTGTTTTGCTGACTCCTCTGTATTGTTTTTCAGAATTCTCTTATATCTCACTGAGCTTCTTTAGAATAAATAATTTGGGTTCCTTTTCCAGGACTTAGTGTTGTTTTTTTTTTTTTTTGGTGGGTGGGGGGCATCTGTTGCTGGGGAATTATTGTATTCCTTTGGAGATATCAAGTTCCCTTGCTTCTTCATGTTTCCTGTGTCTGTAATTGATATCTGCACATCTGTTATAGCAGTTTGCTTCTTTGAATTGTTTGCTTTTGCATGGAAGGACTTTCTCCTGAAGATGTTAGCTGAAGTGTTCTTTGGGTGGCACTCTTTGGCTTTGATTTTGGATGCGTGCAGTCTCTGGATTATTTCTTGGGTTCTTGGGACACTGGGCAGTCAGTGTGGCATGGGCTGTGAAAGTGGCAGGGCGTCTGTGTCCCAGGAAGTGGGCACTGGTGTTGGTAGTTGTTGCAGTGTGCTAGACTGCCAGTCTCCAGGCTCACAAGTGGTGCATACAGGTAGGTGCCACCTGTGGTGGTAGCAGCTGGGTAGGTAGGCTTAATCCTGTACCTGAGAGGAGTGTTCTGGTCCCAACATTGGTGTTCTGGGCTGTTCCGTGCTCTGGTATGGGGCTGGGGCAACCAGGGCTGGGTGGGGTTGTCCTCAGGTCCTCTGATAGTGTGTGCAGGTGCCAGATGTGGTAGGCAGGGACGAGGTAATCCCCAGGTTATCAGTGAAATGCTTGTGTAGGGGGTGGTGGCAGTTGTGCTGCTACCGTGCTGTTGGTGAGGATAGTGCTGCCTTCAGTGGCAAACAGCCTAGACTAGTAGGTGGAGAACACGTGCACCACGCTTGCCTCCACACCACTGTGCTAGTGGTAGTAGCCCTTGTCTCAGTTACGCCTGAGATCCAGATGTGGTAGGCCAGGGTCTTTCTCATTTATATCCTGGGGGCAGCAGCTCAATCGTCTCTTGTGTCTCAGCCCAGCACTCTTGGGCTCCAGGATAGTATGGAGTGTGTCGGGGTTAGAGCTCTAAAATAGTGCCTTGCTGTTGTTGTTCAGGTCTCAGGGAATTTGTGGGACTCAGCATGCGCTTCCTCTCTGGAGCAGTGCTGTTGTACAGTCTCTCGGCAGCTCGTTATAGTTTCAGGGCCCATGAGGATCAAGGGGTTCTTCCATTGCTAGAATTGCAGGAGGCCACTGTGGGAATGTAGACAATTGAGGATCTTTTACTTTTCTTCTCCCCATGTTGAGGAGTCTCTGTTGGCTCTCAAGTGATCCTGGCCATGCAGGCTGCTTTGCTTTCTTCTCCTTTTTTCCTTTAACTATTTCCTGTCACATTTCCGTTGAATTCCAGTGGATGACCTATTCAGGTTGTGATTTTATGCTTAGTATATGTATGTTTTTCCTTCAGATGGAGTCAAGCTCTGTTGCCCAGGCTGGAGTGCGGTGGTGCATCTCAGCTTACTGCAACCTGCGTCTCCCAGGCTCAAGCGATTCTCGTGCCTTGGCCTCCCAAGTAGCTGGGATTACCAGCGTGACACCATGCCCAGATTTTTTTTTTTTTTTTTAAGTAGAAATAGGGTTTCACTATGTTATCCGGGCTGGTCTCAAACTCCTGGGCTCAATGGATCCACCCACCTCAGCCTCCCAAAGTGCTGGGATTACAGGCATGAGCCACCACATCTGGCCTGTATACTTAATATTTTTGTTCCTCTTAGTGGATGATGTATGAAATGACACTAACCAGTTATCTTGAAGCCCCTCCCAGGTATAACTTTTTAACAAGGGTTGAATAAACGAACAATTTGGTTTTTCCAACTTTATTTTTATGAGATTAATTTATTTTTGTGTTTGATAAACATTTAGTGAACACTTAATGTAGCCCAACTTTTAGTTGAGAACTGTATATTTAGAGACAGTTGTAGATCATGAGCCCACATCCTAAAGGGGGGGATAGAGCTCTGTAAACTAATTGCAATTATACTTTGACAATTTAATAGCTGAGAAGTATACAAGACTCAGTGAGAACCCAAAGGATGAGTTGATTATCTGAAGTGTGAAGGCTTCAAAAAATATTTATGCTTAGAATTAGTTTTAAAACATGAATAGAAGTTCCCCAGAAAAACCAGGAAGGAGCTCTATCTTTCAGTGGAGTTTGGGAATGTATAGGATCACCTGAGAGAGCGAATCTCAGTCAGGGCTTTCAGTATCCTTAAAGTTTTAATGAAAAGTTGTTCCCATTATGGTGATATATAAGTTCACAGATGTGGTTTTACATCTTAAGCACTGACTGTAACATTGTGATAAGTTAGAGAATGGCACTGTAGAATTTGGAATTTCTTCTGTTGATTTCAGGAATATGGTGTGTCCTCACAGATATTTATGTGGATAGTTTCAAACAATTGTTTTTTTTTTTTTTTTTTTTTAAAGACAGAGTTTTACTCTGTCACCCATGCTGGAGTGCAGTGGCACAAACTCAGTCTCTGCTCACTGCAGCCTCCACCTCCCAGGTTCATGTGATTCTCATGCCTCAGCCTCCCAAATAGCTGGGATTACAGGCTCATGCCACCATGCCCGGCTAATGTTTGCATTTTTAGTAGAGATGGGGTTTCACCATGTTGGCCAGGATGGGCACAAACTCCTGACCTCCGGTTATCCGGCTGCCTCAACCTTCTAAAGTGCTGGAATTACAGGCATGAGCCACCTTGCCCGGCCTAATGATTCATTCATTTGATCAAGGAATATTTGAGTGTCTATTACTTTCTAAGCATTGAGGATATAGCACTGAATATACTAGACAAAAAATAATCTTTACCCTCATGGAATTTACATTTTAGTTAGGGGAAAAAAAAACCAATGAATAAAATATCTAAGCAAAATATTATGATATGATAGATGGCAATAAATGCTATGCAGAAAAAAATAAAGCAGAGAAAGAAGAGATTGTGGGGAGAAGAGTCGTTTAATATAAGGAGGTCACTCCACTGCCCATCTTTATACGTCTTTTTACCTGTCATGTGTAAGTATGTATATAAAGGAGAAATTGTATTTGTTGTATTAGAGTTAGGAAGCTCTTGAAGTGGATACAGGAAATGTTTTCTTTTTCCAAAAAATTTTTAGAGTGATATTTGCACATGGTACAAATAAAAAAAACTAAAAGTTTCAAATGGTATACATTTTTATTCTAGTCAGGAATTGAGTCAGAAATTGTGTTTTGTTTCTGCTATCACTAATGTATCACAGGTTTCAGATTTCTTTAGTGATGAAGTGCCATTGACTACTGCTTAAGATTCCAAAATTTTTCTCAATGTTCAGGCTTCACCCTCACATACCTCTGCTGTCTGCACCCCAGTGCTACAGAGGGGATCTCTCTCCATACTGTTATCCCTTCCGCTAGTGGTAGACTGGTGTTGCTTATTGCCTGGCGCTATGATGGGGGCATCTATTGTCCTAATCCTCCCTCAGTTTAACTGTGCTTTGTGAGCCACCAAGGGGCCTCCTCAGCTTTCCTGTCTCTCCTTTCTGTAGCAGCCAACCTCTGTGTTGTCTGTGGTTGGCATTCAGTGGGGGCTTCTGCCCTTCTTTCTTCTTCTTCTTCTTTTTAAATATGTAAATAGTGCTTTATTGATAAAAGATTAGTTTAAATGGATGCAAAATTGCTGTGTAAAATAAGTGTTTTCAAAATACATTTCTATGGGTAGAGACTATCTTTTAGTAAAAGAGAAGTTATGTATTATCAAAAATATATATTTAGCTTTGGGCAGTAAAACAAAAGGCGATCAGAAGTGTAGCAGTGTGGGCCCTTCCTCCCTGCATAGCTGTTACCAGGAGGCAGCGTGCCTGAAGTAGTACTTTCACTCAAACATACACAGGGCTTACATTAATCACTTGCAGATGCTTTTTTTCTTTTCTTACAGATTTTTCTAGCAAAGTTATTAAACATCAAAAACTCAAATAATGGGCTCTGCATGGATGTACTCTGAAGTCATGAAACACTTTTACTTAGTTACCTTCACACAGTAAGCCATAACATACAGGTTTTGGCTATTCCCAATTAAGCAACAGTGAAGGGTTCTGCCCCTCTTTTAATACTGGCAAACCTCTGCTTAGTATTGGTATAGGATTCAGGTCTCAGGACATTGTTTTGTCTCCTTCTTTCCCCCCAAGTAGTGGGTGTTTTCTTCTACTCTTCTCTCAGCTGCAGTGGGTCTTTGCTGTGCGTTGGGGATGACTCCATTTCTTAATCCTCTTCCCACCAGATTGAGGCTACTTTATAGAAGAGAAGGGTCTAGAGAAGTGAGCCAGACATTTTGCCTTTTCCCCGAGAAGTTCAGGATTACCCCCTGTAGACCTGCGTTAACAAGAGAGGTGTTCTTTGTTTTTCTGCCCTGTCCCCAGGCTTTGTTGTGAGTACCTGGTACCTGGTTGAGTCCTGTGAAATATAGTTTTTTGTGTTTTTTTGTTTGTTTGCTTGTTTGTTTGTGTTTGTTTTTGAGACAGGGTCTCTCTCTCTCCTAGGCTAGTCTTTACTAGTGACCACCAGTTGTACTAGAATCATTTACTAAATAATTCATCTTTCTTCACTGCTCATAATTCTTCTCCAATAGTAGGAATGCATTTGTCTCTCAGTAACAGAAAAGCTGACCAATAGTGGCTTAAAACTCAAAGGACTTTGTCATGTAGAGTAAATGTGGGAGTAGACATCAAGGACCTAGACTTCTCCCATTTTTCTCTTTAACCATTCTTTATCCTCAAACTGGTCCCTTCATGGTTGCAAGATGACTGAACATCCTGCATCATGTATGCATTTCAGATCAGTGAAAAGCAGGAACAAAGGAATAAAGAGATCATAATATCCTATGTCATTCATTTTAAAAGGCTTTTCCAGAAGACTCATCTAGCAAATTACATTTTTTTCCCTCAGATATTTCTTACATATTTTCCAGGCTACTCATGTATCTCCTGTCAATTATTCTTCTCTTCAATTCATGAACTGAAGTGTTTAATTAAGAAATCAAATATTTTAGTTCCTTAGGGGTTTTGTTTGTTTGTTGTACTACATTTGAATCTATTGAAGTATGCTTCTTTTTCAGGTTTTCCGAAGTGCGGATTATTCTGCCTTCCCTTCCTTGCTTGATGTTGGGCCTGTTTAGGTCGTTTATTTTCTTTGTAACTTCCCTTAGGCCCAGGTTCAGTTGTTGTGGATCACAAAATGGCTGATTCTCAGTTGGTATAAAATAAGAGGAACTCTACTATAGTGGGGTTTTGTGATATAAAAGCAGCAGGTAGGCTGGTGAGATACCTTTAGGAAGCATCTTTGCTTTCTAGTCTATGTAACTTCTCCAATCTATACTGACACTCCCAGTCATGTAGTGCTCCCTACAACTCATCTAACACCAACATTAACTTTCTTTTGGGGTTTCGACTCTGAGTCCAGTCTCTTCTAGTGTCTGCTTTTTGTTACCTGTTCTTGGGATCTGCTATTCCATATATCACACTAGTTCTCTTTCCTATGACTCCAGCAGAGCTCAAGGCCTCACTTATAAACAAATTTGTCTAGCAACACTTTGTTCTAAAAAAGACAAAAAGCTACACATTGAGAATATTCAGGCAACCGTGTTCACAGAATTCCTCATTCTCTGCCTTGTTAAATTCCATTTCTGTACTAAAGTGTCTTAAGATGGAGAGGGAAACTTCTAGCCAATTGGGTTGTACTCTTAAGTTTTGTGTTTTAAACAAGATGACACAACCTGGTGATACCAGAAACTCAGATTATTTTCTTAGAAAAGTTAATCAGTCCAGTGTATGAAGTGGAATTAAAATCAAGTTCGTAGTAATATTTGAAGAAATTTGGTTGGAGTTTAGGATGTATAAGATTATTTTTAGACTTCCCAATGAAATGCTTATACTTTTGAAATTATCACTTCTTAAAAATTCAATTTAAAGCATTGAAAGATGTGATATGACACAGGTATCATTATTACTTTGATCAAAATTCAAATGGCAATCATCCTTTCTGGTCTAAACTTCAAAAATTTTTTTTTACTATTTCAAATTACCTCAACTAAGATCCAAATACAACAAACTAGACTATTATTTTCAACGAAAGGCTTAGAACGATAAAGTGGATGCTGTTTCTAAAATAGTAATTTTGAGTACTTTAAGAATTACTTAGTTGTGGCAGATCAAAACCAAATAAAGATAAAGCAATCAAATGTACTATGAAAGTCACCTATTTCTTTCTGTAATGACTTTGCCAAAAAGGGTTCCTATGTAGGTAGGAAGAAAAAAAAAAAAGCTTTGATCAAACTGCTATAATATGACATGCTTAATGTGTTCCTTTTCTCTTTTTTAGGACAGTGGTGATTATCCTCTTACTATGCCTGGACCTCAGTGGAAAAAATTTCGTTCAAACTTTTGTGAATTTATTGGAGTCCTGATTCGACAGTGTCAGTATAGCATAATTTATGATGAGTATATGATGGACACAGTAATCTCCCTTTTGACGGGTTTGTCAGACTCCCAGGTCAGAGCTTTTAGGCATACAAGTACCCTGGCTGGTAAGTAATCAACATTTTATTTCCTTTTCATTTAGTTTTGTTGAATATGTTTTATTCTGAATAAAAACTTAATGAGAATAAGATTTAATTAAAACTTTAATTAGAATAAAACTTTCATTTGAATAGTTTTTGTTAAAATTTATGCCTGTTTTGATAACTGGCATTTGATAACCTCAGGAATGAAAATTGAAATTTTCTGGCCAGTGTCATCAAATGTCTGTCTGAATGTTTAGTTACTAATGTACATCCTTATTTGTAACTGAAGAAATTTTAAGAGACCACTAGGCCAAATTCTTTGGAAAACCCAAGTAATAATAGTTGAAATTCCAAATTTATTCTGTTTTTTTAATTGCATAATTACATTGTTTCATTGCTCATTATTATTATAGATAAGTGGGTAAATACTTGTTTATATATTTGAAACAATTCCATCCATTAGGGCAACAAACATTCTTCTATTCCTAGTGCTATAATAACTTAAGCATACTCAAATATTAACGTATTTAAAACAGTTCTTAAGGTAGGCTATAGATAATTTGAAGAACTAACAGATTAGTATTCACTTTTGCTTTATTTTAGAGGTATTATGACAACTTGTCAACCAACTATATTCGTTTTTTTCTTGACTTTCAGTAACGAGGTAATTTTCTTATTTTAGCAATTGTTCTATTTTTCCTTCACTGCTTTAACTGTGCCTACCTAAAATGACTATTTTTTTTTCATTCATAATGGAGTGTGTGTGTATACTCGTTGGGTGTTCATAATTGTATGTTTAAATAATCCCAAATTACATCTTTTTTAGTAGCAGTAACTTTGCCTATATTCATCTTACTTATCATGACAACCCAGATTTAGATTCATTAATTACATTTTATTTTGCATGTAAATTTTAATTTCTCATTTATCTAATTTATTTAAAGGTCTGTTCTTCAAACTTTAGCACACACCAGAATCACCTACAGAGCTTGTTGAAACAGATTGCTGAGCAAGAAGTTCCCGGGCAATGTTGATGCTGGTGATTTGGGAACTACACATTGCAGATGTCTGCTTTAAAAATTTTTTTTTTTTTTGGCTTAACCTGTTGCCCAAAGCCAATAAGATAATAACTGGAGTCATCTATATGTTTTTACATTCTTTTTTCCCAATTCTTATTTTTCCCTTACTCAGTTAATTCATATTAACTCATATTAGTGTTTATTATTCTGTTAGTTACAGTCCTAACCAAATAAACATGAAGCACAGTTTGTTTTTTCTGAGAGTATTCTTTTCTCATTATTAGGAAGAGAAGGAAATATTTTACCCAGTTTTATCTGTTTTCAAAATACTAAAAATATAATTTGTTGAAAAATACTTACGTAGAACATACATCAGATACAGTTTATACTGTGTTTTGAGAGTATCTTCTTAAAAAGTTACTGTAAAAATACTGTTTATTATTCAAACAGTTATATAATGTTATACTTTTTTTTTCTAATTCCGCAGCCTTTAGTATTATCCTCTGCATTTGGTCCTTGCTTTTTTTCTTTTCTTTCTGTTTTCTATTCCTTTTTATCTTACTTTCTTCTTTCTGTGCACAGTAATGCCCATTTACCTGGTTGTCACATGCATAGGAAATTCAGCAATTTGGAAAAAAAAAAACAAAACTTAAAAATAAAGTAGAAATTGCTTGTAAATAACCAATTTTGCTGTCATAAAAATTAACGAATTTACTTTGATACAGAAGTTATTATCTGGGTTTCCCAAGGCCAAGAGAGAAGGAGAAGCAACAAGTTAATTGAGGGCTGATAGTATTGTGAAATGACCGTTTAAAATAAAAAGACACAAAAATTAGTTTACAGATCTCAAGATAGAGCACAATCTTTGGCTTCTCTGTAGGGGCAAGCTACCTTTCTTTAATCTAGAAACTTGTGTGCATTCTGTTTAAAAGATTAATTGTATGCCATTTACTCTAAGAACACAAGAGGAGTGCTATATTATAGAAATATGCACAATATTTTGACTCTTAAAACATTGTTTTAATTTTGTGAACAATGCACTTTAAGTCATTTGCATTTGTCCTTCACTGCCATGTAAATGCAGTATTACTGTATTTTACTGCCTTTATGATGGTCCATTTCAGTTCTCCTTTTCATTTGTTCATTTTTAGGAACTTTCATTGTATTGTTTTCTCTATACTTATCCCTTTGGTTATCTCCATCTGCTAATCTTATATATGTTTAAATATATTTTCATTATGGCTTTCTTCCTATTCATTTTGAATTGAGTGTCTCTTGCCTCCCCCCATTGCCTTTCTGTGTCTCTTTTCCACAGTCCACCTGTGTTCATCATAACTTTTAAAACTACTTGATGAATGTGGTTTTGTTTTCACCTATGTTCTTTTTATATTAATATCATCATGTAGCCTATTTAAATTTGAAATTATTTTTCAAAATCAGATATCAAAAAGCAAAGTAAACAACATATGTTTATACCAAATTTTCAAAGGATAAAACTGACTTTTCAGTTCTCTCAATTTACTTTAAAGTATTACTGTAATTCCCATGTGTCTACGCTAATTTATGGTCATATCTTCCAAGGCTCATTTGTATAAAATGTGAGACATAGCAGTCACCTACCCTTCAACAAAGCATAGAGGGCTTGCTGAGAACTTAATTCCGGGCTGGACAACAGTTATCCATCTTTTCAAGGACATTTTGTTCTCATCTGTGCCCTCTTCTTATTTTTAATGATATATGTACGAGGAATAGATTAAAAGATAATCATTTTTATTCACTTTGCAGGACAAGTCTTGGGGACTAGATAAAATGGGCAGGAACATTTAATCCTCTGCTTCAAAGACTATGTGCATGGACAGTTACAAGGCAGTTATGGCCAGATATGATTATCGGCTTTGGAATAAAATGCTCCTTGACATTGCTTATATCTTAGCTGAGAAGAGAGACCATCAGGTTAGTTATTTTGTAGGGTACAGATGTGATGAGTTCCAGAGCTTCATAAGTCATCAGAGTGGTCTTATCGGTAGTATTTTTAATCTGTTTTCCAAATATCCCATTTTCTTGTTATGAATTAAATATGTGTCCCTATTGTCAGTGTTTATGCATTGCATTTAATTGTATACTTTCACTACATTTTTATTAAAAGTTTTTTTTATCATTATGTAGTTCTTTATGTCTGTTTATTCCACATACATAAGTATATTCTTATTTTTCCATTGGAGGTAAACTCTCTTTTTAGAATACATTTTACCATTAAATTGAAAGAGACTGTTAACAATTAAATTTTATATTTTCTTTAATCCTTTCGTTGGAATTTTCAAACATACTGTCCTAGTTATTTGATCCATTTTAATAAAGAAGCTTTACATTAAAGTATAGTTTTTATTAACTCTTGATCTTTAGAACTAAGTGCCCTTATTTTTATTTGAAATAGCTATCTCAGTTGGACATAGTAGTACAGTTTGTGGATTTAATTTACGTAAGAAACATTGTGTCATAATTATTTTGGTGGATTTACAATCTGAGACTGGGAACTTTTTTTTTCAAATTTGATGACATTTTTATTTTTTGAGGGAATATTTTCTTTTTAAGGTCAAAAATAGATAAGATTTTCTTTGTTTTACCACTTTGTTGTTTGGTATTATGAAGATAATTTTACTCTCACTTTTCAAGATTATGTTTATTTTTAGGCATTTGCTTTTAAAATGTACACCAATACTTTACAACTTGTTGACTTCAAATTTTTGTTAGAGGGCAACATTCAGGATGAGTAATGTTGGTTAATGTTTTAATTTTTTGTTACTTTCTCACATAATTTTCTGTGATGTTATAAATATATTAATACTGGCTACCTCTGACTTCTAAATAGAAAATTCTAATTTGAACAAAGGGGAGTTAAAATACAAAATTTATATTAATGATGACATGATGATTGCTTCTATTCTCTTTTTTCCCTCCTAAAATGAATTTGTGAAAAAATTAGAAAATGTGGTCAAGATCATCACGAGGCCAGTCTTCATCAGTGCTTATCAATAAGTCACTCTCAGACTCCTGAGGGATAAACATTTCTTTATACCTTATGGTTGATTTTATATTGACATATGGTTCATTATTGATTAACATTTCTTACAGAGTCAGCATCTCCGGACTTTTCCTCTGAGGAAAGAAATGACATATGAAATTGCTTTAATTTATAATCAGAGGCTGAAAATAATTTTGCCTCAGAAAACTGAAGTCTTTTTATTTGGCCTTCAGTTGCAGAAACCATGTAATACTGTGGTTGATAGAATGGGTTCTGGAGTGACTGTCTGAATTCATATTTGTCTCTGCCTTTTACTAGTTGGATAACCTTGGACAAGTCCTTAACATAGCTGGTCTTACTCTATTTATTTGCAAAGTGGGAGAGAAGAGATTAGGAGCACTTGGGACAATGCTTGGCATTTAGTAAGCTGCTGCTATTATTCTATTATTCTTTTATTTTTATTTATTTATTTTTTTTGAGACGGAGTCTCGCTCTGTCATCCCCTCAGCTCACTGCAAGCTCCGCCTCCCGGGTTTACGCCATTCTCCTGCCTCAGCCTCCCGAGTAGCTGGGACTACAGGCGCCCGCCACCTTGCCTGGCTAGTTTTTTGTATTTTTTAGCAGAGATGGGGTTTCACCGTGTTAGCCAGGATGGTCTCAATCTCCTGACCTCGTGATCCGCCCATCTCGGCCTCCCAAAGTGCTGGGATTACAGGCTTGAGCCACCGCGCCCGGCCTTATTCTATTATTCTTTAATGACAAAAAAGGATAATAGTATTTACCAATATTTCCCTTCATTTATGGTTTTACTCAGAATTTATTGATTTGCTTATTCTGTTTTAATAAAAAGTAATAAGACATGGCAGACATGGGGAAATCAGAAATAAACAAGTAGATAAACTTTCAAGAACCACTGTTAAGAAAATGAACGGCATGCATTTTCTTATCTTTTGCTTTTTGTAATGCATGTTTATTTTCTGATTCTCACTCTGTTGCCCAGGCTGCAGTGCAGTGGCATCGTTTTATTTCGCTGCAAACCCCACTTTCCAGGCTCAAGTGATCCTTCCACCTCAGCATCCCGAGTAGCTGGGACCACAGGTGCATGCCACCACACTTGGCTAATTTTTTTGTAGTTTTTGTAGAGTTGGGATTTCGCCATGTTGTTCACGGTCTTGAACTCCTGAACTCAAGCAGTTTGTATACTACGGCCTCTGAAAGTGCTGGGATTACCACCATACCCACCCTGCATTTTCATTTTACTTATCTTTGGCGCTCAGTACCCATATTCTGTTTATTAAATTCAATAATTATTTTATGATTTTTAACCACACAGATTATTTCTGGTTTCTATGGTTAAGATGTGAAAATTTTAGGGCAATCTGGTATTACCAAAGAACAGACCATGTAGTATAAATAATTGCTCTTTTTGTATTTACATTTTTTATATTCATTTTTCAAAATTCTTCTAGAGTTTGACCTTTTCATTGCTTTGTACTTTTACTTTATCTTACTTTACTTTTTCACCGTTGTGTTTTTCACCCCTCCTCCAGATATAAAACCTTTATTCAATTTTCTAGGGTTTGTATACAATAGACCTCTGATGTTCTCATGGGATTAATGCCCAATAATTGGCCAAATCTGTAAATACCACTGTATCATGTAGTTATACCCATAAAATAAAGTATAACTTTAAAATGTGATTACTATTTTGAATCTGTATGTTTAGGTCTAGAATAACTTTTGAAATTTTCTAACTGAAGAACTATCATTTTTCTTAGATTATTCTCTTTTACATTCTATCATTGGTTCTGAAAATCAGCTTTCTTTTGGCAGCCAGTTTTTGTAAAGAAACAAAGATTTTTAAAATTACTTTATAAGCATTACGTATCTTGAATTTATTAACTTGGTGACTTTGGACAAATTATGTAACTCCTTTGCCTTTCATCTGTATAGCATAGATACTAATAGTCCTTTCTCACAGTAGTATTGGGAAGCTTAAATGAAATAATTTATGTTTTGTTTCCTGAGTCATATAGATAAAATAATTTATGTTAAATATGTAACATACATCAGTCACTCAGTAATTGTCTAATGTTGTTTTTTGTTGTTATTGTTTTCGAGATGGAGTCTTGCTCTGTTGCCCAGGCTGGAGTGCAGTGGCACAATCTCGACTCACTGCAACCTCCCTCTCCTGAGTTCAAGCGATTCTCCTCCCTCAGCCTCCGATTCTTCTCCCTCAGCCTCCCGATAGCTGGGACCACAGGCGTGTGCTACCACACCCAGCTCATTTTTGTATTTTTAGGAGAGATGGGGTTTCATCATGTTAGCCAGGCTAGTCTCGATCTCCTGACCTCGGGCAATCCACCCACCTCAGCCTCTCAAAGTGTTGGGATTACAGACTTGAGCAACCATGTCCAGCCCAATGTTGTGATTTTTTTTTTAAATTATACTTTTTAAATTGTACTTTAAGTTCTAGAGTACGTGTGTACAGCGTGCAGGTTTGTTACATAGGTATACATGTGCCATGTTGGTTTGCTGCACCTGTTAACTCATCATTTCCATTAGGTATTTCTCCTAATGCTATACCTCCCCCTACCCCCGACCCCACGACAGGCCCCGGGGTGTGACGTTCCCCGCCCTGTGTCCAAGTGTTCTTATTGTTCATTTCCCACCTATGAGTGAGAACATGCGGTGTTTGGTTTTCTCTCCTTGTGGTAGTTTGCTCAGAACGATGGTTTCCAGCTGCTTCCATGTCCCTGCAAAGGACATGAACTCATCCTTTTTTATGACTGCAGAGTATTCCATGCTTTATATGTGCCACATTTTCTTAATCCAGCCTATTATTGATGGACATTTAGGTTGGTTCTAAGTCTTTACTATTGTGAATATTGCCACAATAAACATACGTGTGCATGTGTCTTTATAGTAACATGATTTATAATCCTTTGGGTATATACCCAGTAATGGGATGGCTGGGTCAAATGGTATTTCTAGTTGTAGATCCTTGAGGAATCACCACACTGTCTTCCACAATGGTTGAACTAGTTTACACTCCCACCAGCAGTGTAAAAGCGTTCCTATCTCTACACCCCCTCTCTAGTATCTGTTGTTTCCTGACTTTTTAATGATCGCCATTCTAACTGGTGTGAGATGGTATCTTATTGTGGTTTTGATTTGCATTTCTCTGATGGCCAGTGATGATGAGCATTTTTTCATGTGTCTGTTGGCTGCATAAATGTCTTCTTTGAGAAGTGTCTGTTCATATCCTTGTGATTTTAATATAGAGAACAGCAAAGCGTATTTGGTTTGATTGTAAAGAGGGCAGTTGACTTGAAAAATTTTTGAACATATTTTTCGTTTTCATATTGTACACTAGAATATTTTCAGTATATATAAAATTACATATACTACTTATAGAGAATTCAGAAAAAGAGAAAAGTACAAAAATAAAAATTCTCTATAATGGTCCCATCTTATGACTATGCCATAATTTGTTGTTATTTTAAGTTTCTTTGTCATGTGTACTTGTGAAGCTTTTTTGTTTTATTTTTAAACAAGTGTTCTAATCAATTTTTTGACTTTTTTTGCTTTTAATTTTATAAATCGTGCCTCATTTTCTAAAATTTATATGCTCTTTAATTCTATTTCTGCTGTTTGAATTTTTTTGTCTTTCTTTTTTAGATCCTTTATCATCTTTCGTTTTCTTTCTTAATTTGTTCTCTCCTTTTTGTGTAGCATATTTTCTGGTAGTTTCTTGAGAAAAAGGGAATTCGGGAAATATGTATTTGAGACTTTACATGCCTGAAAAATATGTTGTAGCTTCTTGCTTAATAGTTAGACCCAATATAAATTTCATAATTGAAAATTATTTTTCTAAGAATTTGTTTCTAGTTTCCAACGTTGCCATTGAGAAGTCCAATGCTAATTTTAGATTTGTGGTTGTGATCCTGTTTCTTGTCTTTGGAAGCTTTGCGATTTTTGTTTGTTTGTTTGTTACTGAAATTTCATGATGATATCCTGAACTTTTGTAATGATACACTGTTATGTATATTTATTTTCCATTTCTTTGTCCTTTCTGTCCATTGTATTACCTCATGTTTATTAAACTTAATTTTGAGTATCCTTTTACATTTCTAAGAGTTCTTTCTTATTTTCCAAGTCTTCCCTTTTTTTTGAGATGGAGTCTGGAGTACGGTGGCATGATCTTGGCTCACTATGACCTACGCCTCCTGGATTCAAGGGATTCTCTCACCTCAACCTCCTGAGTAGCTGAGATTACAGGCATGTGTCACCATGCCTGGCTAATTTTTGTAGTTTTAGTAGAGATGTGGTTTCACCATTTTGGCCAGGTTGGTCTCAAATTCCTGACCTCAGGTGATCTGCCTGCCTCAGCCTCCCCAAAGTGCTGGGATTACAGGCGTGAGCCACAACACCTGGCCGAAGTCTCCCTTTTTTTAAACATTCTATGTTTCATAGGTACCGTTTCTTTGATGATATTAATTATTTCTCTGAGGTTTTCTTCTGCTCTTAGTCCTAACCTTTTTTCTTCTTATTCTCTGCTTTTTAAACTGTCTTTCATATTGGACATTTTCCTCAAATATGTGTTTCTTGGCTCTGTAGTCATTGTTGATAGTGAGATACTAAAAAGCTCAATAGCAGAGGGGTGTGTGTGTGCACCTCTGTCATGGTGGGACATTGACTCTGGCTTCCAAATTGGTGACATCACTATCGAGCAGTCTGGTGGTCAGTTAGTATTTTTTTATAGACCCTCAAATGTTGATAGTGATAATTGTCTTCCCTGGAGAAGTTCAGCCTCTGCAGAAGGATCTTCCAGTCCACTTAAGCTTGACTGCTGTCTGCTCTTTTGGAGTTGGGTAGAACGAAGAAGCACTCAGGGCACTCACACAAGCCAAACATAATCACACATGTGTGTCTGATGACTCTGGATTTCTGGTTTATTTTCTTGAGAAGATAAATGTCTGGACTTCCAAAATGAATGGTCATAAAGGAATTTCTTGACTGCCTGGCTTGGAGTAGAGAGTTGGGGATTTAATTGCTTATTATACAGACTTTGAGATGATATTCCTAGTTTCAGACCATAACTCACTTCATCTTCTATGGAACCTGCTACTAATACCTGATGGTGTCTGGATTCTACCGAGCAAAATAGCTTATTTTTATTTTTGAGACAGGGTCTTGCTCTGTCACCCAGGCTGGAGTGCAATTGCATAATTACAACTCACTGCAGCCTCAACCTCTTGGGCTAAATTAATCCTCCTGCCTTAGCCTCCTGAGGCTGGGACTACAGGCATGTGCCACCACACCTGGCTAATTTTCCTTTTCTTTCTTTTTTTTAAATTTTTTTCTATTTTTTATTTATTTATTTTTTTGTAGAGAAGAAGTCTTAGTGTGTTGCCTAGTCAGGTTCAAATTCCTAGGCTCAAGCCTTCCTCCCACCTTGGCCTCCCAAAGTGCTAGGATTATAGGTATGCCTCCCACTGCACGCCCAGTGCTCATTTTTCTTAGAGATATGGTTGTCATGCTTTTTCTACCCTTTCTTTGATTTTTAATGATCTCTGCTCATCCTCCTGCTGTCCATATTCATATATTCTTATATTGTGGCTAGGGATTGCATGTTTTTTTCTGAGTTTATTGAATATGGATGAAAAGTGTTTTTTTTAACTTTTATTTGATGTTCAGGGGTACATGTGCAGGTTTGTTATATAGGTAAGCTCATGTCACAGGGACTTGTACAGATTATTTTGTCACCCAGGATTAAGCCTAGTACCCATTAGTTACATTTCCTGACTCTCTCTCTCCTCCAGACCTCCCACCTCCATTAGACCCCACTGTCTGTTGTTTCCGTCTGTGTGTTCATGTGTTCTCATCATTTAGCTCCCACTTACAAGTGAGAACATGAGGTATTTGGTTTTCCTGCATTAGTTTGCTAAGGATAATGGCCTCCAGCTCCATCCATATCCCTGCAAAAGACATGATCTTGTTCTTTTTTATGGCTGCAGAGCCTTCCATGTTGTATATGGACCACATTTTCTTTAACCAGTCTACCATTGCTGGGCATTAAGGTTGATTGCATGTCTTTACTATTATGCATAGTGCTGCAGTGAACATATGCATGCATGTGGCTTTATGATAGAATGATTTATATTCCTTTGAGTATTGTATTAGTCTGTTTTCATACTGCTATAAAGAATTCCCCAAGACTAGGTAATTCATAAAGGCAAGAGATTTCATTGACACACAGTTCTGCATTGCTGGGGAAGCCTCAGGAAACTTAGAATCATGGCGGAAGGCAAAGGAGAAGCAGGCACATTCTTCACAGGGCAGCAGGATGGGAATGAGTACAAGCAGGGGAAATGCCAGAGGCGTATAAAACCATCAGATATCAGGCCAGGTGCAGTGGGTCATGCCTGCAATCCCAGCACTTTGGGAGGCCAAGACAGGTGGATTACTTCAGGTCAGGAGTTTGAGACTAGCCTGGCCAACATAATAAAACCCATCTCTACTAAAAATACAAAATTAGCCAGGCGTGGTGGTGTGTCCTGTAATCCCAGCTACAAGGCTGAGGCAGAAGAATCACTTGAACCTGGGAGGTGGAGGTTGCAGTGAGTCAAGATCGCACCACTGCACTCCAGCCTGGGCAACAGAGCAAGACTCCATCTCAAAAAGAAAAAATAAAAATAACCTAGCAGGGCATGGTGGTGTGCACCTGTAATTCCAGCTACTCTGGAGGCTGAGGCAGGAGAATCACTTGAACCCAGAAGGTGGACGTTGCAGTGAGCTGAGATCGCACCATTGCACTCACAGCCTTAGTGACACAGCGAGACTCCATCTCAAAACACACACACACACACACCCCCAATCAGATCTCGTGAGAACTCACTATCGGCTGGGTGCAATGGCTCGCGCCTGTAATGCTAGCACTTTTAGAGGCCAAGGAGGGCAGACCATTCGAGACCAGCCTGGCCAACATGGTGAAAGCCCTGTCTCTACTAAAAATACAAAAATTAGCTGGGCTGGTGGCAGGCGTCTGTAATTTCAGCTACTAGGGAGGCTGGGAGGCGGCGGTTGCAGTGAGCCAAAATTGCACCACTGCACTCCCGTCTAGGCAACAGAACGAGACTCTTTCTCAAAAAGTAAAAAAAAAAATTCAAAGAACTCACTATCATGAGAACAGCATCTGGGAAACTGCCCCCATGATCCCAGTTACCTCTACCTGGTCCCACTTTGGCATGTGGGGCGATTATGGGGATTACAATTCAAGGTAAGATTTGGGTGGAGACACAGAGCCAAACCATATCAGGTATATAGCCAGTATTCGGATTGATGGGTCGAATGGTAGTTCTGTTTTTAGGTCTTTGTGGAACTGCCACACTGCTTTCCAGAAAAATTGTTTTTTAAGAGATAAATGGATTTGTTAAATCTATATCATTTGGAAACTGGTAGTTTGTCATAAGATCCCTTTAAAAAAAATAAGCATTGTAAAAATAAAGTACTATAATCACCTCTCTCTTAAAAAATCTAGTTTGTTCCACTATATCAGACATATTTCCAGGGTGTATAATAATAGTTTTCAAAGGTATAATAGATGTCACTAAATATAAATGCAGTTTTTTTACTTTTTATGTTTAGCAAGACAGAAATGCGAATTGTTGGTTATTGATTAAAAGGGTCAATGTCCTCAGTCTTCGTTTTAGGCATCCCATTTCCTGTTGAACTCTCCTTTTGTTCCAGTGTTTTCTTCTGTGTTTCCACTCTATTGTTTTTTTAATTGTGATTTTAAATACTTTGACACTATATTTTTAATGTTCTTCACACTCTTCATGTCCTCACTGCCTTTATTTTTCCCACTTAGATTTTATCATTCTTTATTATAATCACATCCTCCTTCATACCGTCAACTTCCTTGATTCAGTCTTCCTCTTTCATATTCTCTAGGAAAACCCCATATAACCGTCTGTCCCATACCTGTACCAGAGCTGAAAATGGCTGGAGAAAAATACATACCATAAGGGCTGGGCTTTACCTTTTTTCCCAAGTGGTCCCTTAATGCTGCCTAGCAATCCCCTTAGAGTATTATACTCCAGGGTTATTTCCACATCCTAACAAAATTGTTATACTTTCTCCTCAAAGCTACATTTCCTATCTAGTCTTCACATTTAGCTGATTATCTTGCCTGTTTAATCGAGATAGTCGAAAGAGAATCCTTCAGGGATTAAACCTACCTATCTAGCTGCAGTTATACTCATATCCTCTATCCGTTTTATTACTACAGTGGCCTGTAAGGCCAATCCTTGTATTTGTGCAGTGAGTCTGATCCCTTTTCACCTTCTCAAGACCTTTGTCTCTCAAGTTGTTCTGACTCTCATTACTTCAAAATTTCCCCCTTTTATTAGATAACTGTTACTATTTTGCTAACATACTCTTAACAGCTCCCATCTTTTAGGAAGCCTTTGTGTTCTTGGTTCCCCCAGAGAAACAGAACTAAGAGATACTCTTGCATCTCTCTCTATCTCTCTCTGTCTCTGGTCTCTGTCTCTTTCTCTCTCTCTCTCTCTGTCTTTGTCTCTCTGTCTCTCTCTCTCTCTCTCTCTCACACACACACACACACACTTCATTTCATTGATGTGGTTCAGCACAATTGTGGGAACTTGCAAATTGGAGATTTGTAGGGTAGTCCAACAAGCTCAAAATCAGGCAGGAGTCATGCAGTCTTGAGTCTGAGATCTGTGGAGTAGGCTAGAAGCTCAGGATTTTATTTACGTATTTATTTGTTTTAGAGATAGGATCTCACACTGTCACCCATGCTGAAGTACAGTGGCACAGTGATAGCTCACTGCAATCTTGAACTCCTGTGTTTATGTAATCCTCCCACCTTGGCCTTCCCAGTAGCTGAAACTACAGGTGCACGTCTCCATGATCGGGTAATTTTTAAATTTTTTATAGAGATGGAGTCTTGCTATGTTACCCAGGCTGGTCTTGAACTCCTGACCTCAAGTAATCCTGACCTCAAATAATCCTTTCACCTCTGCCTCCCAAAGCTCTGGGATTACAGACGTGAGCCATTATGCTCAGCCTAGGACTTGATGTTGCAGCCTTGAGGCAAACATTTCCTCTCTAGAAAACCTGTTTTTTCTCTTAAGTTTTCAACTGATTGCATGAGACCCACTCACATTATTGAGGGTAATCTCCTTTATTTAAAGGAGATTGTAGATGTTAATCATACAAAATATCTACAAAATTCTTTCAAGGTGATACCTGCGTTAGTGTTTGATTAAGTAGTGTTTGATTAAGTAATTGACCATGGTAGTCTAGCCTCGCCTGGACACATAAGACTGACCATTACACTGTACCTTGTTTCCTCACATCCCTCTAGCTCCAGTCTCATTTTTCTCCTTTTCTTTACAGCAAATCTCAGAATTATTTATATTCACTCTCTCCACTCAGTCTTCTCCTATTAGGTTTCTGTCTCTACCACTTCACTGCCTCTCCTGTTGAGGTCAGCAGTTACCTTCTTATTGCCCAAATCAGTGAGCAGCTCCAGTTGTCATCTTTTTTTCCTTTGGAAAGACACAGCTACCTTTTTTTCTTTTCGGAACACCGTCTTCACTTGTTTTCTGGAATACCACATTGTCCTGGTGATTTTAGAAAGCTAAACTGCAAATACTGAATTATTTTGAAACTCAATCTTCAGACAGTTTTTTTAATGCATTCACTCCTAATTGAATAAAGTGAAAACCAATTTCATAGACATTATTTTTATTTAAAAATATTGATGAGGAGGAAAATAATATAGTTACATGATTTAAAATTCAGAGTATGCCAGGCGCTATGGTTCATCCCTGTAATCCCAACATTTTGGCTGATGTGGGAGGATCACTTGAGGCCAGGAGTTCAAGACCAACCTGGGCAATATAGTGGGACCCTCATCTCTACCCAAAAAAAAAAAAATTTTATTTTTTCATTAGCTGGGCATGGTGGTAGTTGTAGTCCCAGCTACTCAGGAGGCTGAGATTAGAGGATCACTTGAGCCTGGGAGATCGAGGCTGCAGGGAGCTGTGATTGCACCACTGTGCTCTGTTCTGGGTGACAGAGCAAGACCTTGTCTAAAAAAAAAAAAAAATAAAATTTTACATGGTGAAATGTTACTCTTTCACCACTGTCCCCGACCCTCAAATTAGCTCCTTGAAGACAACCAAAGTTGCCAAAGTTCCTTATGTTTTTGCAAACATGTTATATGCAAATAATAGCAAATACACATTCAGTGAGAGGCAATAGGGTGTGGTGTTTAAGAGCTGGGACTATGGAGCAAGACTGCCTGTGGTCAAATTCTATCTCTGCCAGTTACTGTGTAACCATCAAGTCTTTTAGCTGATCTGTGCCTCAGTTTTCTCTTAATGTAAAAAGGGACTAATAATGATAGTACTTCCTTCATAGATTTGTGAATTGTATATGAATAAGTATGTTTATACAGCTTGGAAAAATGACTGGTACGTAAAAATAAATAATACATTCTTTTGCGCAAATGATAGAATATACACACTGTAAGACTATTTTGTCTGTTTTGTTTCCATCAACAAATATCTTAGTGATCTTTTGTTTACAACACACAAATAATACCACCTTTTTCTAATTTCCATCTAGTTTTATGGTTCTGAATACCAGTATCTTTGATAATGACTTCCAAATGTGTATCTACTAGACATTTCCACTTACATAACTAATAAAAATATTTCTAATTATCTTTGCCCTTTCTATTTATCTCATTTCCTTCATTGTAATCTAACAAATTCTTTCAGCGGTATTTTCTTTCCTTTTCCTTTTCTTTCTTTTTTTTTTTTTTTTTTTTTTTT
>NC_045435.1:158793283-158892177 GCF_002776525.5 Piliocolobus tephrosceles | reverse complement strand
TTTTTTTTTTTTTTGTATTTTTAGTAGAAACGGGGTTTCACCATGTTGACCCGGCTGGTCTCGAACTCCTGACCTCCAGTGATCCACCTGCCTCAGCCTCCCAAAGTGCTGGGAGTACAGGCGTGAGCCACCTCGCCCAGCCTAGTATTTTCAAAATACACTTCATATCTAACAATTTCTCTCTACCTATTGCTGCCAACTTAATCTAACCCAGCATCATTTCACTGAGTTGCCAAAGGCAAAAAACTTAAGACTCATTGCAAACTTTGAGCAAAATATTTTCAGCTCTCCCTCACTGCTCCTATTTAGTCTCCCTTCTTCCAGTTTTACTCTCCTATACTCTGGTCACACATCAGTTTAAAGTCTAATTCAAGCTATTTCACACACTCCACATTCTCTAGGAGATCTTAATGCAGTTAGATTTAATTCACGAGCCCTAAGGAGAGGATAGGTTAACTGAATCCTAGTAACACTCTTATAATCTGGCCTCTTCCTTCCTTTTAAGTATCCTCTTCTGCCTCTGACTGCCTGTGTGCTCCAACCAGACTAAATATTATGCTCTGTAGTGAATACCCTCCTCCCAACAGTTTACCTTATAACTGTTCCTGGAAAACTGTTCTGCTGTGGAATCATGTGACCATTCCTTCACTTAATGCTCAAATGTCAAGGCCCCAGAGAGGCCTTCCCGAAAGACCATCTAAAATAGCACCCCCTTCACTCTCTAATATTTTTACCATACTTTTTCTTTATAGCACTAATCCTTAACCAACGTGTTTTTTTCATTTGCATATTATCTATTCATTTATTGTCTTCTTTTCCTCACTAGAATGTAAAAATCGCAAAAGCAAGGACTTTGTTTTGTTCACTTATGTATCCTTATACTAGAACAGTGCTCAGTATATGCTGGATTGTTAGATGAATGAACAAGGATTTTAAATAAGTGCTTCTTTAGCTATGATGAATGGCCAGTTTTTAATTACAAATCTGTCGCAACCTAGTACTTTTGTAAAATGCAGTGGAAATAGTATGTATGTATGTATTAGTGTCATGTTATTAAAATCAACAGGCATTAAATTGTCAAATTGCTATAAAAATTACTAAATGTTTTCAATTTTTTGCTTATAATGAACTTCTAATAAACTTGTTGTGGTCAGCACCTATTTGCAGACCACACTCTCAGTACTGCTGTACTAGAACATATTTACCATTTTATAGTCAGCAGTTAAAATGTGAAAGCTGAATGAAGGACGTATTCTTCTCCTTGCTAGACAAAAAGAAGCCACTTAAAAGCTGATGTCACATTATAATGGCTGAATTCCTGCAGGATTATTAACTTATAAAAAGGTTTTGTTAGTAGTACCAGGAAAATTTAATAATACCAATTCTATGCAGGGATAAGTCTTTTTCAGTGGACTCAATTAAAACATCATAATCTTGATTTTATGTCTATCGTTTAATTTGAGGTTTGTTTTAATAGCTGTTTATGTGTTACTCAGTGAAGTCTCAGTTTTACAGGTTTAAAAATATTTTATCTCAGTAAACACTGCTGTATTATACCTAATATGCTTCCGAAGATATATTGATCATTTTTTACATGTCTTGTCTGTTTTAGTTTGTTGATTATTGTTTATGTATCTGAGATGGAAGGAGAGTCATTAAATAATGACATTTGGAGTTTGGGATCTGGGTTCACAAGAAGATATATAGCTGAAAGTAAAAGCTATGAAGTTTTTAAAAAGCCATGCCTCAGTTTCCACTGGTGAATTGCAACTAGAGTTGGTGTTAATTTTAATGCTTTTCAGCTCCTGGATCTTCAAGTCATTTTGCATTAGATATCTGAAGGTAGATACTAAATTAAGTTCCTTTGGGTGTCACTTCATATGCTCAGAACAAACACTGATAAACTAGTATTATCAACTTGATAGTTTGAATGCTTCAGATTCCTCTTGTCTTTGAGCTATTCTCTTTCCTTATACAGTTTAATTTTACAAATTCTTTTAAATTTCCGTAGTGTAGTCCAATATACTACTACTGGAAACACACAAAACTCAAAATCACTATCTTATATTTTGAAACACAAGACTATTTCTCAGTTTAGTGTTTGAGACACTATCACAGGGAAAGAAACATTTTAATTTAATGCATTTCTAATGCAAAACTCCTGAAAAATCCATTTCTGGTCACTAATTTAAATAAATTTGTTTTTTTCAGATTTTTTGCATTTTAATTTTTACATGTAATAGTCACTAACTTAAACATTTGTTTTTCAGATTTTTTATCTTACATTTTGGTTTAAAGACAGCAGCAATTATTTAATAACACAGAACTGATCAAAATGTAGATAGAGTTTCCGAACAACAAATTGAGTGTGCATGTAGATAGAAATACAGATACAGCATACATACATACGTGCGTGTATTTAGAAAACATATATGTTTACATAAGTAATTAAGAAAAAAATAGGCCAGGCATGGTGGCTCATGCCTGTAATCCCAGCACTTTGGGAGGCCAAGGTGAGCATATCACCTGAGGTCGGGAGTTCGAGGCCAGCCTGGCCAACATGGTGAAATCCTGTGTCTACTAAAAAATACAATAATTAGCTGGGCGTGGTGGTGCATGCCTGTAATCCCAGCTACTCGGGAGGCTGTGGCAGGGGAATCACTTGAACCCGGGAGGTAGAGGTTGCAGTGAGCCGAGATTGCGCCATTGTACTCCAGCCTGATCAACAAGAGTGAAACTCCACTTCAAAAAAAAAGAAAATGAAAGTTTATAAACAGTGCATGCTTGCTTTTAATTATATGGGTATGTTTGCAGATAAATGAATCAGTTATTCTAAAACACCGAATAGTTCAATTTTTTAAATAACTGAATGTTCATATTTGCACATGAATAGCCTAAAAGGAACAAAAAGGGGAAATTATTTACCACTACAAACTCTCTTGTTCCTCTGCCTGTATTTCCTATATTCTCACTATCTCAGTAATGAAAACAAATATGAAAAGACGGAAGTTTGAGGTGTGTGTCATACCAGTTTGTCAGAGGATGTGAAACAAATTTGAAAGTAGTAAGATTTACAAATACAAGTGAACATTTAAAAGTGCATTATCACTGTGGCTGGGGAGGATAGGTCAATTGGAAATTCACAAAGTACATTTTTAATGTACTTCTATGAGTTTGGTAGGATCAGTATGTTTTTCAGGGTTTGGAGGTTGTGCAACTCTGAGGTGAGGAACAAAGGGAGAGGACCATCTGTGGGGGTAAAGATCACAAATTGATTGTAAACATTTAAAACATCTAAGATACCTTTGACACATTTAAGTAAAGGTACTAAGGATGCATTTATATATACTCATATTTGATGATCAGAAGAGAGGTTTAGGCTTGATTAGTGTGCCCTTAACGTGTATATTTTTAGCAGTGGGGGAAAGGAGTTGTTGAAGATGATACTACTAAATTGCTTTCTTCTGTTAGTTAGGATGAGGCTGTGTTTAAATGGAAAGTGTTAAGCCAAGCTGAGGTAGAGAAAATTATGTTGCAGATGAGTTTATTTCTATACATTAGTTATCTTTTATTTAAACTAAAATTATGCCTGGGTTGTAAAACAGAAATTCACTAGTTTCATTTCTTCATCCATTGGCTTTATTTATAGTCTTATATGGATAAAGTTTTGATTCATAGGTGTTTTAATATTTCTTCATTTCATAGCCATGAAGCTCATGACTGCTCTGGTGAATGTTGCCTTAAACCTCAGTATTCATCAGGATAATACCCAGAGACAGTATGAAGCTGAGAGAAATAAAATGATTGGGAAGAGAGCCAATGAAAGGTTGGAGTTACTACTTCAGAAACGCAAAGAGGTAAGTTGGCAACTGATGATTTTATGTTCTGTAAATGTGTGGAATATATATGACATTAGTACTTTTTAAATCCTCTGTAAAAAAGTTTATGCATATATTTAATTAGGTCATTTGATGTCGGGGTTTCCAAGTGAAACTGGAGTGTTCATTGGTGATCATGTAAGTGCCATCTGATGGCAGAAAGGAATCATAGAACATGTCTGTTTTTGAAAGAAGTTGATCTGGGAGTTAGGCAACTCAAAAAAGTAAGGCTATAGGCTCAAAAAGTATGATAAATATTAAAGTCAGAACTGGCAGCCAGCAAAGCTACATTTCCAGGAAAAAGCCAAAGGCCACATACTAGCTGATGTATAAGGCACTCCTATGAATACGATTGGTCCCAGTTTTATAGTGACTCCTGTGAATAAGATTGGTCTCAGTTTTACAATGACATTTTCATATATGTGTTAAAAATGATTTTATACTTTTTTTTTTTTTTTGAGTTGGAGTTTCGCTCTTCTTGCCCAGGCTGGAGTGCCATGGCGCGATCTTGACTCACTGCAACCTCCGCCTCCCCAAAAGCGATTCTCCTGCCTTAGCCTCCCAAGTAGCTGGGAGTACAGGCATGAGCCACCACACCTGGCTAATTTTGTATTTTTAGTAGAGATGGGGTTTCTCCATGTGTTGGTCAGGCTGGTCTCAAACTCCCGGCCTCAGGTGATCCATCCACCTCAGCCTCCCAAAGTGCTGAGATTACAGGTGTGAGCCACCATGCCTGGCCTATACTGGGTTTTTAATAGGAAACATTTTTATTTATCCAATGCTACATAAAATCTTAGATCTGCACTATTAATCTATCTTATAACTTGAAAAAAGATTATCACATTACTGCAAGGAAATTATGTATGAATAATAACTTAATGGGTTCATAACAGGCAAGAAAAAGCAGCACTGTTTTGATTAAATTATTAGGCATACTGTATTAGTTTGATAGGGCTGCTATGACAAAGTACCACAAACTGAATGACTTAAAAAAATAATATTATTATCTCGCAGTTTTGCAGGCTAGAATTCCAAGATCAAGGTGTTGGCAGGGCCATCCTCCCTTGGAAGGTGTTAGGAAGGATGTGTTCCAGGCTTCTCTCCTAGTGTCTGGTAGTTGCTTGGCTGGTGGCAGCATAATTCCAGTCTTTGCATGACATTCTTCCTGTGTGTATGTCTGTCTCCAAATTTATTCTTTAGGACATCAGTCGTATTGGATCAGGGTCCTACCCTACTCCAGTATGGCCCCATCTTAATGAATTAAATCTGCCACAGTCCTCTTTCCTAATTTCACATTCTGAGGTACTCGGGGTTAGAATTTCAACTTACAAATTTTTAAGGAGCGTAGTTTAACCCTTCACACATACCGTACTTGAAATATTATAGAAGTAAGTACTAGAGCTGGGCTTTCGTAAGTACTGCTGACTCAGAAATATATGCCTTTTATAAAATAATTAGTTTTTATATGATAAATGCAATAAAAGTAACTTTTAACCTTGGAGGAAGTTGCAGAAATTTGAATGATTTGCTATAGAAGTATTCCCAAAATTATTTTGGTAAAACCTGAAACAAAGCATACAGCAAAAGAATAAATCTGAGGGAATTTTATTGTCACATTCATGTATGTAGTAACAGCAAATATTTCACTGAATATTACTATACAGTAAATTATAGAATAAATTAGAATAATAAATACCACCTTGAATGTAATTCAATGCTGTTGTTGTTTTTGAGTAATAATAAACACAAATTTTAACTCTGATCAGTTTTGTTGCCTGAAATTCGTATCTTTGCCATAGATATTTTTTATTTTGTTACTGTACTTCACCATAAGTAGCCAACATCCTTTTTATCTTCTGTTAAACTTCTTATTTTGGGAACGTGACCTGCTCTCTGTTACAGGCTAGTGAGATGCAGAGTAATGTTTGGATACATTATTAGATGGAGTAGGAAGTTTCTTTTACAACATCAAATATGTTAATTAGGGATGTTTCTTTAACCAAGAAAGGCAAAACCAAGCCCAGGGACCTGATTTGGACAGAAGAGGTCTGTTCCTAAGGCAGATGATATTTCAGAGAGAGGAATCTGACCACACTTAGCTATGCCACCACTCCTTGTTTGTCATTGTGAAGTTTGTGTCTAGAGAGAGACAGCGGAAAGTTCTAAAACCAACATGATATAAATGTATAGGAATAATGGAAATATACTGGTAATTTCACACATCTGTCATACAAGTGAGAAAAAGGGTTGAAAACTACCCAGAATGAGAATAACCGGGATTTAAAAACAATTGGAACTGTTCCTTCCAAATAAAGTGACCAATATTTCAATTTATATATATTTTTTCATTTCAGCTACAAGAAAATCAGGATGAAATCGAAAATATGATGAACTCTATTTTTAAGGGTATATTTGTTCATAGATACCGGTAAGAGATTTTAAAAATAATTTTGAAGGCTTTTCAATTAAACATTTATTGATTTTTTTGTTTGTGTGTGTGGCCCAGGCTAACTGTAAAACTCACTAATCATGACTTGTGTTTTGTTTTCTGCAAAACAACTTTGGCTGTCAATGTCACACGACAACTATAGAAGAAATTGTATGACTGCTGCCACTACCACTGTTACACTCTTCCAAATTCAGAACATAGGCCGTTGGAAGTAGCTTATGTACTTGGATTTATACTGATGGAATATTAATTAATAGAATCATAAACTAATGTGGCTTTAATAAGATATTCTTGTTTTCACATTTAAAAAATGAAATGCCCTGCTTCTTGGTCTGTGGTACTCATTTTGTTCCGTGGGCAAATTAATAATTAAAAAAAAAAAAAAAAACCTATGTGAAGCTGGGTGAAAAGAGGACAGAGAAGGGCACCCCCTGCAGTTAATGCAACAACTATATCTTCATTCTTGTTTCCTTTCGGATAAACACATTGAAATAAAAGCTGTTAGCAAAATATTTTTGTCATCCTCCATTGCAAATGATTTTAGTTTGTCTTTCTGTGAAGCCCAAGAACCTTAAAAACACTAACTATATTGTAAAAGAGCATATATTACATTGAATGAATGAATCATATACATATACTTGTTACCTTCTGTTGATAAGATGTGATGTAAGTAGACAGACAATAAATAGAAGCACTGTTTTCATACCCATTTGAGAGTATATTTGGCTAATTAATATAGAGCGGTGGGATGTGGTGGCTCATCCCTGTAGTCCTAACACTTTGGGAGGCTAAGGTGGGGGGATCACTTGAGACCAGGAGTTCAAGACTACGTCTCTACAGAAAATTTAAAAATCAGCCAGGTGTGGTAGTGTGCACTTGTAGTCCCAGCTACTCGGGAGGCTGAGGTGGGAGGATTGCCTGAACCCAGGAGGTCAAGGCTGCAGTGAGCCTTGATTACGCCATTGCACTTTAGCCTGGGTGACATAACAAGACCCTGTCTAAAACAAAACAAAGAAATACACACATACACAGCTGACCTTTGAACAACATGGATTTTGAACTGCAAAAATTGCCTGTAAACCATTTGTTTCCAACTAAACACATTGAAAATACAGTATTTGTGGGATATGAAACCTGTTCATGTGGAGGGCTAACTTCTTGAATATGCAGATTACTCAGAGACAACTGTGGTATTTTTGAGTATGCATGGATTTTGCTGTATGTGAGCAGTCCTAGAAGCAATCCCCTGTGTATACCAAGGGGCAGCTTTGTGTGTGTGTGTGTGTGTGTGTATCTGTTTGATAATTTATTTTAATGGAACTTAAACATTTTAACCGAAAGAACAAAATGTTCTTTTGAAATAGGTCTAAGGCTTTTATGTTGAGTATGGATTGTCTGATTGGAGTTTTATGTTCGCTTTCTTGGACATACTGCATGTATAACATGTTACTAATATATTTGTTTTAAAAAGAACTAGAATTTCCATATACCTGCCATGCAGTCTTTGTTTTTGTTTTTTGTTTTTTGTTTTTTACTGCAACTTTATGGAGGTATAATTCACATAAAATAAACTGCACATTTAAGTTCATAATTTGATGAGTTTTTGACATACATACACCTGTGTATACATACCACCACCACAACCAAGATAATGAATCTCTCCATTGTCCTTAAGTAATTCAA
Source organism: Piliocolobus tephrosceles (assembly GCF_002776525.5). NCBI lineage: Eukaryota > Metazoa > Chordata > Mammalia > Primates > Cercopithecidae > Piliocolobus > Piliocolobus tephrosceles. The sequence goes on along the minus strand of NC_045435.1, from coordinate 158,884,167 downwards.
GTGCCAAGTTTTCTAATGGCACTTTGTAACTCCTTTCTATCTCCCTTCCTGTCACTCTGCCTTGCCATCATCCTCAAGCAAGCATTGATGTGCTATCTGATTTGTTTACATTTTCTAAAATTTTATACAAATGGAATTATACAATATATCTTGGGGGGTTTTTGTCAGAGAGGGGGAATCTGGCTTCTTTCTCTGAACAAAATCAGAGTTTTTTTAATCATTGAATGTGTTGCTAGCTGTAATACACATTATATATATACACACACATATATATGTATATATATGTGTGTATATATGTGTGTGTGTGTATATTTTTATATATATATATATATATATATATTTGTTTTTTGTTTTAAGATGGAGTTTTGCTCTTGATGCCCAGGCTGCAGTGCAATGGTGCGATCTCGGCTCCCTGCAACCTCCGCCTCCCAGGTTGAAGTGATTCTCCTGCCTCAGCCTACTGAGTACCTGGGATTACAGGCATGCTCCACTACGCCCGGCTAATTTTGTATTTTTAGTAGAGACAGGGTTTCTTCCTGTTGGTCGGGCTGGTCTCAAACTCCCGACCTCAGGTGATCTGCCTGCCTTGGCCTCCCAAAGTGCTGGGATTACAGGCGTGAGCCACAATGCCTGGCCTACCTGTAATATTTTCATAGATGCCCCTTATCAGATTGAGGAAGTTTCTTTTTATTCCTAGTTTTCTGAGAGTTTTTATTAGGAATATATCTTAGATTTTGTCAAATATTTTTCTGCATCTATTGAGATCAGTATGTTGTTTTATTTTTTAAAGACTTAATGTGATAAATTTGTTTATGTTCAGATGTTAACATGAACACATAGAGTAAAGCCCATATTATTGTGATATGTTATCTGTATATTGTTGGATGTGATTTGCTGAGCTTTTTCTAAGAATTTCTGCATCTGTGCTCAAGAGGGGTAAATATCTCTAACTTTATTTTAATGAATATCATTGTCTGCCTTTGTTACCAGGGTAATGCTGGCCTTGTAGATTGAGTTGCAGTGTATTCTCTCTTCTTTAATTTTCTCTATGAGTTTGATAGAATTGGTATTATTTCTTGTTCAGATAAGAGTTCTACCATTGGAGCCTAGAATTTTCGTTGCAGAAAGATTTTTAACTATGAAATTTCTACAGTAGTTATAGGGCTATTGAGGTTATCTATTGTTCCTGAGTAACCTTTGGTAGTTTATGTCTTATAAGATATGGGTACATTCATCTAGGTTGTTGAGTTATATTAAAAAACTATCAGCATAAAGTTGATCATAATATTGGTAATTTAACATCTATCTCTCTCCCACTCCTTTTCCCCGTTTCCTTCCCCCCTTTCTCTTTTTGTTGTTCAGTGTATGTGGAGCTGTTTTAATCTTATTTTATATTGGATTTTTCTATTATTTTTGTTTTCTATTTCATTGATTTCTGTCCTTTATTTCCTTTCATCTGCTTACTTTGGGTTTGACTTCCTCAGCTGTTCTTAGTTTCTCAAGGTAGACTTCGAGGTCATTGATTTGACCCTTTGTTTTTCTAATAAGGGAATTTACTCCTATAAATTTTTTTAAGCACTGCTTTAGCTATGTGTCCTAAATTTGGATATATTGTATTTGCTTTTTTATTTAGTTCAAAATACTGTCTAGTTTCCTTTTTTATGTTTTGTTTAACCCATGGATTATTTTGAAGCATGACATTTAGTGTGCAGATATTTGAGGATTTTCTAGATATCTTTCTGCTATTGATTTCTAATTTAATTTCACTGTAGTCAAAGAACATAGTTTGTGTGATATGAATGCTTCTGAATTTATTGAGATTTGTATGAGACCCACAATAAACTCTTATCTTGGTGAATGTTTCATTTCCTCAAGAAGATAATGTATATTCTGCTTTTGTTGGCTAGTGTCTTATACCAGTTAGGTCAGATTGGTTAATAGTGTTATTCAAGTCCTTTCTCCTTTTTCTGTCTGTTTATTCTAACATTTATTAAGAAGGGTTTTATAGGAGTACTTTGTGTGTTTTTTTGTTTGTTTGTTTGTTTGCTTGAGACGGAGTCTCGCTCTTGTTGCCCAGGCTGGAGTGCAGTGGCACAATCTCAGCTCACTGCAACCTCTGCCTCCCAGATCCAAGTGGTTCTCCTGCCTCAGCCTCCGAAGTTGCTGGGATTACAGGTGTGCACTACCACACCCAACTAATTTTGTGGGGTTTTTTTTTTTTTAAAGACAGAGTCTCGCTCTGTCGCCCAGGCTAGAGTACAGTGTCACGCAGTCTCTGCTCACTGCAAGCTCCGCCTCTTGGGTTCACACCATTCTCCTGCCTCAGCCTCCCGAGTAGCTGGGACTGCAGGTGCCTGCCACCACGCCTGACTAATTTTTTGTATTTTTAGTAGAGACGGAGTTTCACCATGTTAGCCAGGATGGTCTCGATCTCCTAACCTCGTGATCCACCTGCCTCGGCCTCCCAAAGTGCTGGGAGTATAGGCATGAGGCACCGCACCGGGCCCTAATTTTGTATTTTTAATAGAGGCGGAGTTTCACCATGTTGTCAGGCTGGTCTCAAACCCCAGACCTCAAGTGATCCACCCACCTTGGCTTCCCAAAGTGCTGGAATTACAGACATGAGCCACTGTGCCATTCATGCCACCACACCCGGCTGGTATTCTTGATACAAGTTCATTAACAGATGTATAGCTTTTTTTCATTTTCTTAATGGTGACCTTTACAGAGCAAATGTTTTCAATTTATATGGCCCAATTCATGAGTTTTTCTTCTGTGGTCATGCTTCTGGTATCTGTGAACATTGCCTAACCCTAAGATTTCTTCTGTGTTTTATTTTAGAAGTTTAATCATTTTATCTCTTCTATTAAAGCATATGAACCATTTTTAATTCAATTTTTGTACATGATGTGATATAAGGGCAGAAGTCTACTTTCTGCATACAAATTTTCAGTTTTCCTAGCACCATTTAATGACAAAGTATCCTTCCCCAATTGAATTACTGTGCCATCTGCCTTGAAGATGAATTGACCATAAAAACAAGGTTTTATTTTTGGATTTTCTGTATATCCTTACACTGATACCAACTGCGTTGAGTATGCTTTAGACGAGCTTTTAAAATTAGATAAAGTTGTCTTACTTTATTCCTCGTTTTCAAAAAATTTTTGACTAGTATAGATTCTTTGCATTTCTATATAAATCTTAGGATCAGCTTGTCGATTTTTGAACAAAAGTTTCTGAAATTATCATAGGGATTGTAATGACTCTCTAAACCAATTTGGGGAGAATTAACCTCTTAACAATATTTAATTTATTCCTTATCTTAAGAGGGAAACAATCAGACTTTGAAATTAGGCACGATGTTATCAACTGTAAGTTTTGTATAGATACCCTTTAGTAGGATGAGGAAATTTACTTCAAGTCTGATTTGTTGGGTGTTTGTATCATGATGGATTGATATTTTTCTGTATTTTTTCTGTTTTGAATGAGGTGGTCATGCAGGTTTTTTCTTTTAAATAAAATATGAAATATTTTATTTCATATTTATTAATATGGTGTATTGTGTTCATCAATTTTCAGATATTATACCAACCTTGCATTCTAGGAGAAATTCCACATGGTCCTGATATACAATCCTTTTTATATGCTGCTGGATTCAGTTTGCTAGTATTTTGTTAAGGATTTGTGCATTTACTTTCATAAGGAGTAACAGTGTCAATACTAGCCTTATAGAATACACTGGGAGCCATTCTTCCTGCTCTGTTTTCTGAAAGAATTTATGAAGGATTGGTAAAATTTCTATGTTGGTAGAATTCAGCAGAGAAGCCCCTTGATCCCAGGCTTTTCTTTGTGTAAAGAGTTTTAATTACTAATTCAATTTACTTTATGTATCTATCCTGAATTTTTTTTATTTTGTTTTTTGTTTTTTATCAATTTATTTTCTTGAGACAGAGTCTCTCTCTGTCACCCAGGCTAGAGTGCAGTGGCACAGTCACAAATCCCTAGAGCCTCATTCTCCTGGGCTCGAGCAGTTCTCCTGCCTCATCTCCCAAGTAGCTGGGACTGCAGGCAAACTCCACTATACCTGGCTAATTTTTTATTTTTTGTAGAAACTAGAGCTCTCTATTTTGCCCAGAATGGTTGAGAACTCTTGACCTCAAGCAGTCCTTGTGCCTCGGCCTCCCAAAATACTAGGATTATAGGTATGAGTCACTGTGCCCTGCACACCACCAGATTTTTTATTTTGAGTCAGATTTGGTAATTTGTATTTCTCAGGCAATATGTCTATTTCGTGCAAATTGTAAATTTAATGGCATAATATTATTAATAATATTTTGTAGTCATTTTAATTTTGGGGGGGTTGGCAGCCCCCTTATTTATTCTTGTGTGATTTGTGTCTTCTCTTTTGTCTTTCTCCATCTCACTATAGGTTTCAGTTTTGTTGATCTTTTCAAATAATAATGGACTTGTAGTTTTGTTGGCTTTCTCTTTTTTATTTCCTTGATTTATGTTTCAATATTTATTATTTCTTTCTGTCTGGTTGCTTTGGTTTTAATTTGCTTTTTTTTTTTTTTTTTGGAGACAGGATCTCGCTCTGTTGTCCAAGCTGGAGTGCAGTGTCATGATCATTGCTCACTGCAGCCTCGACCTCCTGGGCTCAAGCAGTACTCCCGCCTCAGCCCCCTGAGTAGTTGAGACTACAAGCACACATCACTATGCCTGGCTAATTTTTGTTATTTTTGTAGAGTCAGGGTTTCGCCCTGTTGTCCAGGCTGGTCTTCAACTCCTGGACTCAAGTGATCCACCCGCCTCAGCCTCCCAAAGTGATGGGATTACAGGTGTGAGCCATCCTTTGCTAATCTTTTCCTTTTGGTTTGGTTTGGTTTGGTTTTTTTGAGACAGGGTTTTACTCTGTCACCCAGGTGTGAGTGCAGTGGCACAGTCAGAGGTCACTTCAGGCTCAACGTCCTGGGCTCAGGAGATCTTCCCACCTCAGTCTCCTAAGCACACACTACCATACCTGGTTAGTTTTTTGTATTTTTAGTGGAGGTGAGTTTTCACCATGTTGTCCAGGCTGGTCTCAAATTCCTGGGCTCAAACCGTCCACCAGCCTCAGCCTCCCAAAGTGCTGTGATTAGGCATGAGCTATCATGCCTGGCCTAATTCATTTTATATCCTTGCTCCTTTCTGAACTCCCCTTATTAGCTCTAAATATTCCACAAAGCACTACTGTAGCCTAGCTTCATTTTCTTGTCCTTCCTTTGTGCTATTATTGTCATATATATTTTGTCTACATTAGTTACTAACCCACCTGTACATCATTTTTTCAGTGTCAGTCGTCTCTTAACAAAATTAAGAGAAGAAAATACACTTACTGTCTTCTAATTTACTTTCTTATTAACATTTTTGATGTTCTTCATTTTTTCCTGTGGAATTTAGTTACTGTATCGTGTTATTTCCTTTCAGTTCGAAGGACTTCATTTTGTGCCCCTTGTAAGGTAAATTTTCCCCTACTTAAACTGTTAAATGGCATGTATATATCTGGGGGCAGTCTTAGGGCTCACCTTATGTTTTCCCCCCTCAGAGATTACTGTTCTACTCTGATAATCCAACATCTAAAAATCATTTTGTGCAATTTGGTTTTTGTTTTCATTTACTTTTTTCAGGTGAGAGCATAAATTCTGTCCATCTTGGCCCTGTCATGCAGTCTTGAATTCAGAATCCATATTTTTTTATTTTCTGTCAGTCTGTAACACCAGTATTTATTTTAATGACTCACCTGTGTTGAGTCTTGACAAAGCTTTCAACCTGTTATCCTTGTAGAAACAACAGTTATTTAATTTCTTATTGTTACAGTGTTGATTTGCATTTTATTTTATCAGACCTTGCATAAACTGGTATTGGATCTGTCACAGCCTGACTCAACTATTCAAAACTAGAATATGAGTGTAGTTGACAATGTGACCTACTTAGCAAAAGTGATCAGCATGCTATGGATACTAATCATTAATTTCCATAAGTATCAGTCTGCATTATTGATTAATGGGAGATATTACTGCACGTACTGGAAGTAGTAGGTACTCTGCAGAGATGGCACTTTAAGTTACCACTTTGTGTCCCACTTACCGCCATCCACTTCCAACAAATTTGATTTTTTTGTTTTTTTGTTTTGTTTGTTTTTGAGACAGAGTCTTGCTCTGTCGCCCAGGCTGGAGTGCAGTGGCATGATCTTGGCTGATTGCAGCTCCCACCTCCTGGGTTCAGGTGATTCTCCTGCTTCAGCCTCCTGAGTAGCTGGGATTACAGGTGTGCGCCAACTTCCTCAGCTAATTTTCTATTTTTAATAGAGACAGGGTTTCACCATGTTGGCCTGGCTGGTCTTGAACTCCTGACCTCAGGTGATCTTTCTGCCTCGAGCTCCCAAAGTGCTAGGATTACAAGTGTGAGCCACCGCACCCAGCCAACAAATTGGATTTTAATCTGTATGCTACTAGATCTAAGTAATCATTTACAGTAAGTATGGAGGCCAGAAGAATGTGTTTTCTGACTGAATCCTTGTGGTATTGCTTAAGTCTAGAATTTGGGAAACTACCTCAGACCAAATGATCAGTTTCTTGAACAAGTAAATGGCAAATAATAAGAACCAGCGAATGTAAAAACACAAAATACTGAATGTAAAAAACACTCACAAATTCATATTTAATAAACAGGATATATTTTAAAATGTTGAGGAGACAGTGAATTAGAATGTAATACTGAGGAATTTACCCAGATCACAGTAATAAAGGGATAAAAAGATATGGACGGACCTTTCTGATATGGGAAGGGTAGTGTTAGACACTTCGTCAGTCCTTTAAAAACAAGTTTCAGAAAACGAGAGAAGCCCTTGATCATGATGGTGTGCACCTGTAGTACTAGCTACACAGGAGGATGAGATGGGAGGACTGCTTGAGCCCAGGAGTTCCAGGGTGCCGTGAGCTATGATCAAGCCACCGTATTCCAGTCTGAATGACAGAGCAAGACCCCATGTCTAAAAAAATAGATACATAGAAAGAAATGTATTAGAGAGAAGTAATACTAATGAGTACAATGTTATAAAATTAAACAGAAACTTCAGATTGAAAAAAACTTAATGAGTGCTGAGTATGTTAAGAAATATGTTATACATCTAGACATACCATAGTGAAAATGAAAACCATCAAAGATGAAGGCAAAGTTATAAAAGCAACCAGAAAGACTGTTATTTCAGTGATGGTAAAAGAATAACCAAGTCATTAGGCCATAAGGACAAACTTAATCAGAGGACAGATTTAAGTACTTTTGAGAAGATGAAAAACAGATGTCTTTAAGACTAGTTGAGTCTTTTCATTGTTTTATATTACAATGAAACCTTTCAGAATCATACTTTCAGAGCTGTTCTTATACAATACCATAGTAGGATTTATTCTGAACAAACTGTTATTCCATTATTTAAATCTTCTACCTAATGTTTCATTTTTGATCTAATGTGGGGATCAGGTTGCTAGTTAAAATGTAAATATTAATTAGAGTATATTTTCTTTGAAAGCTAATGTATCTTTGATGTTTGATTTTTAATCTTATTAAAGCCTAAAATTTTGTTAACAGTAAAATATTAAGGCATAATGCAGGGTAACAGATAGGCATATCACCTTCTCTGTGTGAGACTCAGTGATGCAGTGCCTTTCTGGGTATTTTGCCACTGTTTTTACTTATTAATAAGCAACAAAAATGAGATGAAAAATAGTTCTATAAACTTGCTGCATTTTCAATACATCTAAAATAACTCTAGCAGTCAGGTGCAGTAGCTTACACCTGTAATCCCAGCACTTTGGAAGGATCACTTGAGGTCAGGAGTTCGAGACCAGCCTGGCCAATATGGCAAAACCCTATCTCTACTAATAATACAAAAAAACAGGGTGTGATGGTCCGTGCCTGTAATCCCAGCTACTCAGGAGGCTGAGACAGGAGAATCGCTTGATCCCGGGAGGTGGAGGTTGCAGTGAGCCAAGACTGTGCCACTGCATTCCAGCCTGGGTGACGGTAGTGAGATTCCATCTCAAAAAATAAAATTAAATTAAATTAAATCTAAAATTAAATAACTCTAGTCAGCCTGAAATAATAAATGAAATATTTGTATTTAATTTGTAAACAAGACAGTTTCAGCTTTTCAGGTTTACACTTACACCTTACTACCTTTCAAAAGCCTTGCTTGACCACCTTCTCTCCTCTCCATTTTACATGCTTCCGTGTTTTCTGTAACACTCTTTACTAACATTCAGCACTCACTAAGGTAGTATTTATTTTAATCATCTTATTGTAAGTTAGGGTCTCTGTTCTTAAGTTCTTAGTCTAATAAAGGAAACAGTATGACTTTTCTGTAATTCTTTCAGCTATTTCTTTCTCACTAGGCTATTTCATACCAAAAAATTCTCTATAATTGTTCTATTTTGGAAAATGTGATTTTTTTTTTTCCTCCCAGCCTAATCTTAGTGTTAAAATTGGTTGAGACCTGAATTCACTGGGTGCTGCAATTTAGATAGTGTGCCTTTTTTGGCCCATAATTATTTCTCCCTCTGGAGCTCTCATGAGATTCCTTGTACATGAGCAATAATTGTGAGTGTCAGAATATCCATATTAGCTAAGCATTGTTTTTGAAATTTGTATTATAGTCATTTTAATTTAGTCTGCATCCTTACTGGAAAAGCATCCATAAGGGTAGTACAAGAAACATTTAATTAAAATTCACTGGAGTTCAATTTCATTTTGTTATGCGCAGAAAATAATTAAACTTCCATCTGCTGAGAAAGTAATCCAATGAAAACTTAAGTCCAGATACCAAATTAAAGGGTTATTTTCTCCCCAAAAGGATACACTGTAATGATCAATATTAGGTAAGTTTTTCATAGAAGCAAACATGATCATTCTTTTATCTTGTAAAATAATACAAAATACAACATAAAATGCAATAATACAAAATAATACAACAAGCGTATGTTGTAAAAAAATACAACAAAGTATTAATAGAATTGCACCTGAATTATTCTTTTATAGTTCCTTTTCTTTCTTTGAGTTTCCAAGTAAAGCCTTCATGTTTAGTTTTTCATTTCAAGGCCTGAATGCTAGGATGTTGTAAAAATTAGTCTGTCTTATGATTGTCTTTATTCCTTTCCTCTTACAATTTTTTGCCCCCCTGCATTACTCTTTGCTTTGGATGCTCCCAAATGCCTCAGTTAGACATCTTTCTTAAATGGGGTGAGGCTATTGGAAATAGAGATTAGTTGTTTAAAAATAAATTTAATATGAAAACATGAAAATTGGAGGACTCTTATGTATGAGGAAATATGTTTATGTCAAAAGATATGTTGTAATCAAATCAGGGATATTTAGAATTATACTGCACTTTTATTTTATACTGCATCTCCTTGAATATACTGTTAGTTCCTGGAGAGCAAGAAAGCAAATGTCGAGTAATAATAGCAATCACAGAACTGAGACTTCACTAGAGCGTGAAAGAATAATCAGTGTAGGTAATCAGAGTAGAATTCAGGGTATTATAGGCATAGGGATAACCACAAACGTGTAGGTGCTGATGCACTTGAGCTATTTGGACTAAAGAACAAATTCTGTAAGTTGATTGGTTATGATTATATTTGTAAGAGCCTTTAATAATAATGAAAACTAAAAATTTTAATTATCTTTTGCTCCCAAACAAATTACTCCCAAACTTGGTGGTGTCAAACATTTATCTCAGGCTGGGAGCAGTGGCTCACGCCTGTAATCCCAGCCGTGTGGAAGGCCGAGGCGGTTGTATCACCTGAGGTCAGGAGTTCGAGATCTGCCTGGCTAACATGACGAAACCCTGTCTCTATTGAAAATACAAAAATTAGCCGAATACAGTGGTGCATGCCTATAGTCCCAGCTACTTGGGAGGCTGAGGCAGGAGAATCACTTGAACCCAGGAGGTGGAGGTTGCAGTGAGCCGAGATCACGCCACTGCACTCCAGTCTGAGCGACAGAGTGAGACTCTGTCTCAAAAAATAAACAAAAAAACATTTATCTCATAATTTCTATGGGTCAGGAATTTGGGAGTAGCCCAGCTAGCTGATTCTAGCTTAGATCTCTCATAAGATTACAATCAAAACATCCTCCAGGTCGTCTGAGGACTTGACTGGGGTTGTAGGTTCTGCTTCCACAATGACTGACTTAATGGCTGATGGCAGAAAGCTGTGTTACTCATCACATGGAGCTTTCCATAGAGCACCTTGAATGGCATCAAGACATAGCCGGTGGCTTCCCCAGAGAGAGTGATCACAGAGAGAACAAAACAGTCCCTTAGCCTCAGGAGTCAGAATTCTTCATTTCTACTACATTATATTCACCAGAGATACTTTACGTAGTATACCCACACTCAAGAAAAGGGGAATGAAAGGAGCAAAGAATTTATGGACATCCTTCAAAACTACCACAAGAGTTGTAATTTTACTGTGTCGTATGTGATTATTCACGTGTATATGTTACGTATTATGATCTATCAGGGTGGTGTCAGCAGTCAAAGTGGATTGGAGCGCTAGAACCCAAAGAGGAGACAAGTCATCTAGGGAGTTTTTCTAGCTACAGAATAGGCTCTCTGGCCACACATGGTCAAATTGCAAATCTAGAAAAGGATATTTACATTTTTAAAGTTAAGATGGGAAGGATTGGACTGGCATCTGAAGTAGACAAGGACTGGAATTTCTAGAAAACATGTGGTATGAAAATACTGGCAATGTGAAACCAACCCAAATGTCCATCAGTGATAGACTAGATAAAGCAAATGTGGTACATATAGTTCATGGAATACGATGCAGCTGTAAAAAGGAGTGAGATCATGTCCTTTCCAAGGACATGGATGAAGCTGGAAGCCATTATACTCAGCAAACTAACACAGGAACAGAAAACCAAACACCATATGTTTTCACTCATAAGTGGGAGCTGAACATTGAGAACACATGGACACACACAGGGAAATAGCACACACCAGGGCCTGTTGGGAGTTGGGGATGAGGGGAGGGAACTTAGAGGATGGGTCAGTAGGTGCAGCAAACCACCATGGCACATGTATACCTGTGTAACAAACCTGCACGTTCTGCACTTGTAACCTTTTTTTTTTTTTTTTCAGCAGAAATTAAAAAAAAAAAAATCGGCATTGCATACAGAGAACCTGTGTTCTGAGAACATAAGCTGTTCAGTAGTATAGTTGGTGAAACAACAAAGACATTAGAAATTAGGCATAGATGTAGAGATGGGTATAAAAAGTGTTTTGAACAGGATTTCCCTGCTGAAGATGTGAAGATAAGACTTGATGTTCTCTAGCCTGTTGCAAACAGTCATTCATAATCTCAGTATTAGTGGTAATTCTAAGAATTAACCTAACCTTAAGAGTTAGATGGAAAAGTTAGATGGAAGAATGATTTCATTGTGTATATGTGCAGTTACCATACTCGATAGTCACTAAGTTTTAATCAGCATGCTGTGCCTATTGGTTTTGTCCTCATCCTGCTTCCATGAAATTGTGTAATAAAACTTAGCCTGGTTTTTATAGAATTGACTTTTACAAGGGTAGTATAGCAGAGGAAAAATGTAATGGATCCTTGGCAGAAATACTAATTGGTAGGACTGAAAGAGCTAAAATGATATGATTTGGGTGTTTTTATAGATATATTTTATAGTTGTTTTGGTTTTTGAGGGGAGTTTTATTTTTGTTACTGTTAACGTGTTTTTGTTTGGACATCCCAATAGAAAACAAAGTGTACAAAGCTGTAGCTCAGAGATGGAAATTTTTAAATAGTAGGATAATACCAAGTGTCAGGCAAGGATGTGAAACACTGATTTAGACATTTTTAAATATCTAATAAAGTTGAAGATGTGCATTGCTTCTCACCCAGTAATTTCACTTGTAGGTATCAAAACAGTATCTCATAGATGTTGACTATGTCCTACATTAGGTACACAGTAGCTTCAAGAAAGAATACTTACTTGCCTAATACATGTGGAGCATTTTGGTATTTTCTGTCCCATATACTTTTATGTGTTTGTTGCCACTCACTGAATCAATTTTATAATGTGCTAATGGGTCCCAATGCAGTATTTTGAAAACACTGCTCTAGGGAAACTCCCACATATCTGCACAGGGAGAAACATACAAGAATATTCATGGAATCATTGTTAGTAAAAGCAAAACCTTGGAAATAACTTAAATTTCTATTAGTAAGATAATATATAATTTATAATATATTTATAGAAAGGAAGAGTAGACATTGGCTAAAATTAAAACATCAGAGCTTTATAAACCAGTATGCATAAATTGCAGAATATGATTTGTGAAAAAAGCAAGTTAGAGAAGGATGCCTACAGGATATTTATGTAAAACAATACATATGACATTAAACAGAGATAAAATTGATATTCACTGAATCAAGGGCAGTCATTTACTCTTGGGAAGGGAGATGTATCAGAGGTATATAGGAATTTTTAACTGTATTACATTTCTTAGCTGAGCAGTGGATATGCAGTTATTCATTATATTGTTCTCTGTGCCTTGTTTTATGTCTGAAATTTTTTGTCTGAAAAAAGAAATATTCTTGTCCCACACGTGTTCAGTATTATGTAGGTCTAGGAACACCTCACAGTTTATAGTAGAGCTGCTTTTTGGGTTTTTTTTTTTTTTTTTTTTTTTTTGGGGGAGACAGAATCTCACTCTGTCACCCAGGCTGGAGTGCAGTGGCATGATCTCGGCTCACTGCAGCCTCCACCTCCCGGGGTTCAAATGATTCTCCTGCCTCAGCCTCCCAAGTAGCTGGGACTACAGGGGCGCACCACCACGCCAGCTAATTTTTTGTATTTTTAGTAGAGACGGAGTTTCGCCATATTAGCTAGGATGGTCTTGATCTCGTGACCCGCCCACCTCAGCCTCCCAAAGTGCTGGGATTACAGGCGTGAGCCACTGTGCCCGGCCAGTAGAGCTACTTTTTACACTGTATTCATTATAAATGTCTAGATTGATGAAACTAAAGTGAAAGATTATAATAGCCAACATTTAATGAAAGGATTAATGGATGCCAAGTACAATTCTAAATCCTTTATTTGTATTAAGTGATTTTATTTTCATAGTAACTGTGAGCTAGGTGGTACTATTACAACTATTTTAGAGATGAGGAAACCTAAGAAAAAGGGAATTGCCCAAGGTCACACAGCTAGTAAATAGCAGAACCAGGATTTGAACTCAGGATGTCTTTCTCTAGAGCCTGTACTTTTAGCTACTATGTTATACAACCTCTCCATGAGAAAGAGATACTATCAAAAAATGTAGGAAAACTAAAGGTTGTAATTGGCAGTATGGCTTGGGAAGAGAATGTTTTCCCCATTTTTATCCTCAAGCAATGACAGGAGCTGAGAGAGAACTGAGAGTTAGAGCAAGGAATTTTGTCACCAAAGAGAAACTAAGAAAAGTGCCTTAATTATCATTAAAATTTTAGCTAAAATGATAGATTATTGCCTTTTGTAAATTGGATAATTAAAAATTACTTAAAATTTTAACATTTGTGAATGGTAAATCAGAAACCTTGATGATTGATCTACAAAAGAAAATTAGGATTTATGATATTATACTTACTATTTTCTTAAAGCTAAGGCAAATAACCTTGTGATGAAAGATTATAAAAGTGTTAACATTGTATTTGTTTACAATTCACAGATATTAAAGTAAGAAAGTCATCCCAGGAGGGTTATATTGGATGCTTACTTATAGTGAGGTGAAAAGCCATCTAGGCAATGAGCCAGAATTCTCACTTTTGGGGTTGTTCTGCCATGACTTCACAGTATTGCCACCAAGATGGTTACCGTTGTGACTAGAGGTGGATTATTCTTCCCTGTGTCTCAGCCTAAAAAATAAATTACTACAGATGAAAGACCTGTGCCTTTAATAAAGTGGGCTTTTTCTTTTAATTCATTACATGTGTGCTAGCTTATAAAGATTCCCGATTCTGGCTGGTCGCAGTGGCTCATGCCTGTAATTCCAGCACTTTGGGAGACCAGGATGGGTGGATCACTTGAGGTCAGGAGTTCGAGACCACCCTGGTCAATATGATGAAACCCCATCTCTACTAAAACTACAAAAATTACCCAGGTCTGGTGGCTTGCACCTGTAGTCCCAGCTACTTGGGAGGCTGAGGCAGGAGTATCACTTCAACCTAGGAGGCAAAAGTTGCAATGAGCCAAAATCACGTCACTGCACTCCAGCCTGGGCAACAGAGCGAGACTCCATTTAATAATATTTAAAAAAAGATTAACAGTTCTTTTGAGCAACATTATTCTGTACTTGGATGTTGTTACTCTGATTTTCTTAGAAAGTTTAACATGTTTCTTGGCTCTAATAGTTGTGAGGCTCTCAGAAAGCTCCAAATGTCATTGTCTAGCCCAGTGAAAACAGTACTCGGGCCAAAATCATTTCATAGAAGCTTTTTTTCCCAGTTTGGTATTAGTAGTGTTTATTTTATAGAAAACATGAAAAACAGAAGATACTTAAGTTGGAGGCCATTCAGAATGCAAATATATACAAACAGCATTAGAAATATTTATTGCTTATGGAAAGTGAGTATGAATGCATTCTAGCTTTGTATATTAATTCGAGATTGTCTTATTTCTCTCTCCCTCTCTCTCTCTCTAGTGATGCTATTGCTGAGATTAGAGCCATTTGTATTGAAGAAATTGGAGTGTGGATGAAAATGTATAGTGATGCCTTCCTAAATGACAGTTACCTAAAATATGTTGGCTGGACTCTTCATGACAGGGTAAGTTACTCTGTTCTAACTTTGATGGAAGTTATGTTTGTCTCAGTACTAAAATGCTAGGAATCAAATTGACAGTAGTTGATTTTTCAGGAGTTGTAATCATGTGGAAAGTTTATGATGATGCAGCTGAATAACTATTTACTTGATGATTGTGATGAAACATGAAGCATTTGCCCACAGGTGAAGACCCTATCTTATTTAGTTACAATATTGTCTTGAAACAAGTTTGACAACCTGGTATATATCAAGTTTTTGGAGAAAGAAAATCGTTATATTCTTTTTCTAATTCAGAATCAAAGGAGAATTCTTTTTTTCTTAATATATAAAAACCAGGCTTTTTTTTTTTTTAATTTTCTAGGACCATATCATAGTAGAGTGCTTTATCAGACTTGAATAGATTTGTTGGATTTTAGAGTATTTGATCTAAAAATCTAATTCTACCTTCTGACTTTAAAGGGAATCCCTCATATAAATAATCCTAAATAAGTAATCCTTAGAATAACCATAGGTAGGAATGATAAGTTACTGGAATTTGGCCGGGTGTGGCATTTAGGTACTGTAATAGAAATACTATTAGAGCCCCAAAGTAGAGCAGTTATCATAAAAGCAACTGGAATTTTCATTCCCATTATAAGTTATTTTTAGTTTTCTGAAGTATTTTCATGGATACTACCTTATGTAATTGTTAAGAAGTTCCTGTGGTGACTTTACAGAGGAACAGCTGTCATCAGCCTTTTGCTCATCCATTGTTGATCCTTTCATTATATATGTTACGTAATACTTTTGTTTGCTTTCCACCTATCTTGCCTCCTGGAATACCATATTCAGTGAGCCAGTTCCGTAGATCCCTATGGGCTGCCCTTCAATTACTGCCTATTACAATTATTTTGTTCCCACCCCCTTGACTATGATGGTCAGGAGAAGCTATGTTATCTCTGCTATTCTGGGATCTTCACATCTCCATTGCTGCTGGGAGCCAAATTCTCCATTTGGTCTGTGCTGAGATTTGTCCTTAGTCTGATGACCAGGAGGAAGGTCTGTGTATTATATCAAGACAAGGGCTACTAGCATTGTCCTATAGGCACTTGCCTTATTTGAGGCTTCCATGTAGTCTTTCAGCAAAGGATGGAGTAAGGAGAAAACATATTGTCCTCTAACAAGTGGGCATGAGCCATATTTTCAGGCCTACAAATTCAGAGGAAATGGGGAGTTCAAGATTCTCACTGCATCTACCCAGATATCCTTTAGACTTCACTTTTTTCATGTCATAACTCTTATTTAGACATAAGAGACTTGCCTGGGATTCAGAGTTCTTAAATTCTGTCACACTTACAGTTTAATGCTAGGCCTGGTCTTTAGTAGCATTAGTTCTCTATCTAAAGGAGATAAATGTTTCCAAAGAGGCAATACTTGGCTTTGAACTGGTGATGAAGCAGCCTGGCCCTGTGATTTTCTCTTTAGCCTTTCAGTGACACTCAGCAATAGCCACGCAATTTCACAGTTTTTGCAGTTACTGTTTGCCCTGCTCCCTCCAGTGTAGAACTGTTGCACAAGTTAATGCACATCCCCTTTCAGGTAAAAGTGAAAATCCTAACAAACTGCTATCCTACATCAGGAACTATCAGTACTTCATCTACTACCATTGAGTCTTACCTCATAGCAATCCAGTCTTCAATAATCCAATCCCAGAATCCCATTATTGAAGTCTTGATTCCCAGGACCACTCTTGGTTCCAACTATCATAGGTCACATTCCCTGGATGCCAAGCCTGAGTTGAGGACTTTTGTGCTCGTGATATTTCGAGGTTTGTACTCTTAAGAGTAACCTATTGGCTGGGCATGATGGCTCACACCTGTAATCTCAGCACTTTGGGAGGCAGAGAGAGACAGATCACCTGAGGTCAGGAGTTCAAGACCAGCATGGCAAAACCCTGTCTCTACTAAAAATAGAAAACTTAGCCAGGCGTGGTGGTGGGCACCTGTAATTTCAGCTACTCGGGAGGCTGAGAGGAGAGAATCACTTGAACCAGGGAGGCAGAGATTGCAGTGAGCCGAGACTGCACCACTGTACTCCAGCCTGGGTGACAGAGCAAGACTCTGCCTCAAAAAGAAAAAAAAAAAAGTAACTTATAAAAAAGTGAGGAAAGTATGACAAAGCAGGAAACGGAGTAATGAAAATGTGGTTTCAGGAGAAGTCTAATCTCAGCTTGATCTCACAGGGAGGTTTGGAGAGTAAATTGTACCTTAGAGGGTATCCTGTCCAGAAGCAAGGAGGCTGGGCTGCTTTACACTTATATCTTTCTTTACTGGCTATGGGCCTCAACCTGGGCAAGAGAAGGGGAGTGGTTGGGAGAGGAAAGATGGAGCATAACCTCCTAGGGATCTATGTGCTGGGTGGTTCTAGTAAACCGTAGTCCATTCTCCAGAGAAAGATAGAGATATTGAACCATTAGCAATTAACACAGACGGACACTGAAGAATTAGCCCAGTAAAGGGGACCTGGATAGGGCATCAGCAGCACCTGCCACAGGCACTTCAGCTTTCCCTTATGTGCTAGTGACTTACCAACAAGTATTACATCATCACATAGCACATCTCATGGTATGCTAGTATAGGCTTCAGTCAGCTTACAAAAGAGTGATTATGCATCTCTTTTCATAAATGAGTTCATTGACATCTCATTGATAATATTGGCTATGAAGGCACTATTTACATTAAATAAATTTGCAAATAGAACAATTCAGAACCCTGTTCCTCAGAGCTGATTGTTAAAACTTCTGCCAGCATATCTCTGCACTTAATTCCTGCAGTAATTTTATAAATGAGAAACCTGGTATCAGAGTGATTAATAATATACTATATACTTATCTTGCATGTAGCTAATAAATTATATAAATTGGAACTAAAATTTAGTTGTGTCTGATTCCAGAACTTGGACTCCTACTGTTACAGCACATAGCTTCTTTTAGAGAATAGAAACTAATCCCCTTTAAGTCTTTTGAGAGACTTGTCTAGATTTCTAGGTGATCCTGAATGCATTTTGGTCACCATCATCGTGAACTCCAAGTTAATGACTTTATTAAAGACATTCCACCAATAAATAGCACTCCTAGGACTCTTCACTATATCATTTTGCCTCTGTTTTAAACATTGTATTATTTCTGTTTTCCTAACTGCTGTCCCTGGAATATAAAATGAATCCAGTAAATATTTGTTGCATGAATACATGATAACCTTTTAGTGTAAAAATCAAGTTTTTTTCAATAATTACATAAAGGGCAAATAAACATACTTTTCCCTAATTATAGGTTTAAAATTCTCTCTATGTGCCTCTGGATGATGTGGGATATGCTACATGTTGAATCAGAGTTGATAAATACTTGAAATAGGCATAACTTACTCTCAAGTAACTACGGTGTTTTCAGTGCCTTTTTTTTTTTTTTTTCAATATAAGGGCAACACACACTATACAATTGTTCAGTCTCATCCTGTGTTGAGTTACAGTATGCAGTAAGTTGAATAGTTAAGCTAAATTTTAGTCTCATATAGACTTGAAAACTGTGGTATGGAATTGACTCCTTATGTTGTGCTTTTATTTGTATTTCTGAAGCAAGGGGAAGTCAGGCTGAAGTGTTTGAAAGCTCTACAGAGTCTATATACCAATAGAGAATTATTCCCCAAATTGGAACTATTCACTAACCGATTCAAGGTAAGCATCAAGAATGATAAGCTTATTTAATTTTTCTCTTTACAAATGCTAGTTACAGCTAGTTTAGCAAATTACATTATCATACAAGTGTTTAGTTCATATTCTTTATTACAGCAGTCCCCAGCCTTTTTGGCACCAGGGACCAGTTTCATGGAAGACAGTTTTTTCCGTGGATCGAGGTGGGGGTTGAGGGGATGGTTTCGGGATGATTCAAGTGCATTACATTTATTGGGCACTGTATTTCTTTTGTTACTACATTGTAATATGTAATGAAACAGTTATACAACTCACCACAATGTAGAATCATTGCAGCCCTGAACTTGTTTTCCTGCAACTAGATGGTCCCATCTAGGGGTAATGGGAGACAGTAACAGATCATCAGGCATTAGATTCTCATAAGGAGCACACAACGTAGATTCCTTGCATGCACAGTTCACAATAGGGTTCATGTTCCTGTTGTTCCTATTGAGAATCTAATGCCACTGCTGATGTGACAAGAGATGGAATTCAGGCATTAGTGGGAGTGATGGAGAATAGCTGTAAATACAGATGAAACTTCGCTGGCTCACTTGCTCACCTGCCACTCACCCCTTGCTGTGTGGCCCAGTTCCTAACAGGCTACAGACCAGGCTTGGGGACCCCTGCTTTTACTACATGTTCTTTAAATAAACCCATATGAAATAAATAAGTGAATCTCTGCTTTACAAAAGATATTACCATGAGTTCTTATTTATTACCTTTGGAAGAAGGCTCACCTGCTTAAAATTTTCTTTACAGCTTTTTATAAAGATAGTAATTTTGTAAGTTAAGGCTTACCTGATACAGGGTTTAGGGAATAACAATTGTTGAGAAAGATTTTAAATTATAAACATTTATACTAATATCCCCTTTGTGTGAGTAGGACTACGATACTGCAGTTTCAAGAGTAAAGCTTTTTATTTAACCGATCATTAGTATTGCATATATATCCCAGAATACATTATGTTAGGTCTGTCCCAGCTTATTTTCTGTTCATAGTTGGTTTTACAACTTTTTTTTTTCAGGATCGCATTGTATCAATGACACTTGATAAAGAATATGATGTTGCTGTGGAAGCTATTCGATTGGTTACTCTGATACTTCAGTAAGTAATATCTATTACTGTTTTAACTTTATTGATATTTTAATGTGTTTTCCCCAGGATTTTTAATGTTCTATCTATGTATAGTCCTTATGTATATATTTATCATTTTAGGTTCTACTTTTACGTTTTAAGATTAGATTTAAAACAGTGTTTTCTGTTTTTTTCTATTTTTGTTTTTTATTTTAACTATTGTTTACTTTTTCCACATAAAAATTACCTAGAGAAAATGTCAATGATGTAACTTACCTTTCTATTTAAAACAAAGCAGGCCCAGTATGTTGGCTCCTGCCTATAATCCCAGCATTTTGGGAGGCTGAGGCGGGAGGATCACTTGAGCCCAGAGGTTCAAGAACAGCCTGGGCAACATAGAAGAGACCCTGTCTCTACAAATAATAAAAAAAAATTAACTGGCATGGTGACACATGCCTGTTGTTCTAGCTACTTAGGAGGCTAAGGTGGGAGGGTCGCTTGAGCCCGGGAGGTCAAAGCTGCAGTGAGTCATGATGGAGCCACTGCATTCCAGCGTAGATGATATAGCAGGACCCTGTATCAAAAATAAATGAATGAAATAATGAATGAATGACTCAGAGAGAAAGAAGGCTGCAAAAGGAAGAACCCTCAAAGGGACAGTTTCCCAAATAGGCTTTTTTTGGAATTATATAGAAGTAGAAGAAAAAAATAAAGCAGTTAAATTGTCTCACTAATATGATAGAGATTTCAAAATAGAAATGTTGTAGCTGTATTCCTACGGGTTTGACTAAAACCTAGATAGAATCTATGTGAGAGAATATATGCTAGCAAAGTCATACATAACAAATCCTCCTCTCCCTATTTTGTGATGGTACATCTATCATGAACTAATGTCTATGCAGGGATCTACTGTTGTTTGAAATCCTTTTACATTTTGGCTCTAACACCGTGCTCTTTGTTATTGTGGCTTTATGATACATGTTCTAAATATGGGGTCGTTTTCTCCTCTTTGTCTTTTTTTTCAAAATCTGCTTACCTTCTTGTGGCTGCTTTTTGTTTGATCTGAATTTTAAAAACATACTTGTTAAGTGCCTCAAAAACCCTGCCTGGGATTTTGAATATTAGAACTCCATTGACTTTTATGATAAATTTAGGAGAGTTTAAAGTACTTTGTTATGTTATATCACTTATGCATGAACATGCTGGAATTCCGTCTTTTTTAAAGAGAAGAATTCTTACTGTATTGCCCATGCGGGAGTATATTAACAGATGTGATCATGGCACATTAAAACTGCTAACTCCTGAGCTGAGGTGATCCTCTTTTCTTAGCCTCACAAGTAGCTGGGATGGCAGGCATGTACCTCCATGCCCAGCTGGATTTCTTTCTTTAAATATCATTAGGTCTTAATGGGTTTAATTTTCTCGTAGAGGTTGTGCATTATTTAGTAAGTTAATTCTGAAATGCCTTATGCTATTTTTGTTAGAATAGTATTTAGTATTTTCTGCTTGGTCATTGCTGAGGAAGAGAACCTTTCATTTTTGTGTTGGTCTAGTATGTGGACCCTATTTGAACTCTTAGGTTCTGAGTTCCAGAATGCATTCTAGTAGTTTGTTGATTTTGTTGATTTTAGTATGTAGAGTATTATATAACCTGCAAACAGTTTCAGTTCAGTTTTGTCTCTTCCTTTTCCTTTTTTTTTTTTTTTTGAGACAGAGTCTTGCTCTGTTGCGCAGGCTAGAGTGCGGTGGCGTGGTCTCAGCTTACAACCTCCACCTCTTGGTTCAAGCGATTCTCCTGCCTCAGCCTCCCAAGTAGCCGGGATTACAGGCACATGCCACCAAGCCCGGCTAATTTTAGTAGAGACGGAGTTTCACCATGTTGGCCAGGCTGGTCTCGAACCCCTGACCTCAAGTGATCCACCCACCTGGACCTCCTAAAGTGCTGGGATTACAGATGTGAGCCACCATGCCTGACCTGTCTCTCCCTTTTCTAACCTTGTAACTTTTGTTTCATTCTCTTTTCTAATTGCATAGACAGCACCTTCAGCACTGTAACAGTGTCACTGATAGCTATTCCTGTTCCTGTCCTAGGAAATCATTTACAATTATTTGTTTCTGTCATAGATTTTAGTATGATAGAAGTTCCTTTGCATTCTGAGTTTTCTGGGGTTTTTCTTTCATTAACGTGCCTAAGTTAAATTAATAGACTTGTCTAATGGTGAACACTATTGCATTGCTAGAATAAATTTTTTTAACATGATATATTTTGTTTTATTTAAATGCAGTATTATATTTAATATCTTAGGATTTTACCTTTGTGTTCATGAGTAACTTTGACATAATTTTTTTCTTGTCCTTTTCCAACTTCAAAATCAAGGTTGTAGTCTTATATTCTCTTTGTAAAATACTTTTTTTTTTTTGGAGACAGAGTCTTACTCTGTCACCCAGATTTGAGTGCAGTGGTATGATCTCAGTTCACTGCAACCTTCACCTCCCAGGTTTAAGAGATTCTCATAGCTCACCCTCCCGAGTAGCTGGGATTATAGGAACATACCACCATGCCCAGCTACTTTTTTTATTTTAATAGAGATGGAGTTTTGCCATGTTGGCCAGGTTGATGTTGAACTCCTGACCTGAAGTGATCTACCCACCTCAGCCTCCCAAAGTGCTGGGATTTCAGGCGTGAGTCACTGAGCCGGGCTGTAAGATACTTTCAATAGTTTCTTGCTTTTTTTTTTTTTTTTTTTCTCTTCTGAAAGAAGTGTCCTAAGACAGAGATTAATTATTTCTTGAAACTATAAGAGAATTCTCTTGTTAAAGCTATGACAGTCAATTTTTTTCTTTTTTTTTTCTTGGATACAGAGTCTCACTAAGTCACCCAGGCTAGAGTACACTGGCGCAATCTCGGCTCACTGCAACCTCTGCCTCCCAGATTCAGGTGATTCTTACGCCGCAGCCTCCCGGTAGCTGAGGTTACAGACACGTGGCATCACGCCTAATTTTTGTATTTTTAGTAGAGATGGGACTTCACCATGTTGGCCAGGCCCGTCTTGAACTCCTGACCTCAAGTGATCCACCTCCTCGAACTCCCAAAGTGTTGGGATTAACAGGCGTGAGCCCAGCCAGTTTTTAATTTCTTTTGTGCAAGAGGTCTGTATCATTTCTATTTCTTCCATGATTAACCATCTACATTAAATTCTACTGACTGAGCACAGTACCTCATGCTTGTAATCCCAACACTTTAAGAGGTTGAGCCGGGCAGATAACTTGAGGTCAGGAGTTCGAGAGCAGCCTGGCCAACATGGTGAAACCCCATCTCTACTAAAAATACAGAAATTAGTCAGGTGTGGTGGCAGGCACCTGTAATCCCAGCTACTCAGGAGGCTGAGGCAGGAGAATCGCTTGAACCCAGGAGACGGAGGTTGCTGTGAGCCCAGATAGGGCCACTGCACTTCAGCCTCTGCGAAAGAGTGAAACTGTCTCAAAAAAAAAAATTAATTAATTAATTAATTAAATTTTATTTCTTTTGTGTTACTGTTGACATTTTTGCAAACTTTTAAAAATGTTTTATCACAGTTTTATAATTTTATAGTTCATGATCTTCTTATTACTTTCCAAGACTCATTCTTTCTTAATTTTTTTCATCCTCTATTTTATTTGTATTCTCTTTTTCTTCATAAGTCATGTCAGGTTTGTCCATCTTACTGTTTGTAAAGAACCAGATTCTTTTAGCTCATTTGTTTTTTGTTTTCTAGTAACTATATCTAAAGTAATAAATACACCTTTAAGTACTCCTGTATGTCCTAAAAATTTAGACATGTAGTATTTTAATAGACAATAATAAATAAATGTATGTGAAACCTTTAATTACCTTTGTGGTTTCCAGTGTAATTGCAGGTTACTTGGAAGTATGTTTTTATTTTACCCAAATGTATTTTCTTTTTTTTTTTTTTTTTTTTGAGACTGAGTCTGGCTGGCTCTGTCGCCCAAACTAGAGTGCAGTGGCACAATCTTGACTCACTGCAACCTCTGCCTCCCAGGTTCAAGCGATTCTTCTGCCTCTGCCTCCCAAGTAGCTGAGACTACAGGTACACATCAACACGCCTGGCTAATTTTTGTATTTTCAGTAGAGATGGGGTTTTGCTATGTTGCCCAGGCTGGTCTCTAATTCCTGACCTCAGGTGATCCACCGTCCTTAGCCACCCAAAGTGCTGGGATTATAGGCATGAGTCACCATGCCTGGCTCTCAGATTTTAAGCTGTAGAAGGCGGCCAGGCGCAGTGGCTCATGCTTATAACCCCAGCACTTTGGGAGGATGAAGCAGGTGGATTACCTGATGTCAGGAGTTAGAGAACAGTCTGGCCAACATGACGAAACCTCGTTTCTACTAAAAATACAAAAAATTAGCTGAGCGTGGTGTTGGGTGCCTATAATCTCAGCTGCTCGGGTGGCTGAGGCAGGAGAATCACTTGAACCTGGGAGGCAGAAGTTGTGGTGAGCCAAGATCATGCTGTTACACTCCAGCTTGGGTGACACAGCAAGATCCTGTCTCAAAAAAAAAAAAAAAAAAAAAAAAAAGCTGTAGAAGAATTGTGGGCATTTTATTTTCTTCTTGTTGAATCTTTATTTTCTGAATTTTATGTTACTGTCTTTTATACTAAAAGGAGAAACATAACTTTCAAAGTAAGATAAAAGATGAGACAAAAATTATTAAGCCTTGAATTTCATAATGAACTTTACAAAGTTTAAATAAAAGTAGAACCGAAAATAAACATTTGCTTTAGATCAGATGTTACTTTCTGTATTTTTCAGTGGAAGTGAAGAAGCTCTTTCCAATGAAGACTGTGAAAATGTTTACCACTTGGTGTACTCAGCACATCGCCCTGTTGCTGTGGCAGCTGGAGAGTTCCTTCACAAAAAGTGAGCTGATTATCTTTGAAAACAGATTCTACTTTTCTATGTTGTTTTGTTGTTGTTTTAGAGTTTGTAGAAGAGAGTAATAGTGACTGAACACAGTGCTGAAAATGTCCATCTCATACTCTGGGGGCTATAACAGCCTCATAGCCTATGTATACATTATGAATCACACCTTTGAGGATGCTGTACCTTGTGACATACTCCTTTTTTCTGAAATCTGAGAGGATGATTCTCAGCTAGATGTGAGTGGAGATTGGAGGAGTGCATGAAACTTATAAAAGCTAACATAATTGGTAATTCATCACACTAGTTTTTTCTTTAAAATTCTGAGATCTGATCTTACTTTCTCAACATTTGTAATCTACATGTGAAGCAGTATCACCTTTAAAATGCCTCCCAAGTTTTAATTTTTTTTCATTCTCTCCATTATGATGATTGATTATTTATTTTTTATTTTTTTGGGATGGAGTTTCGCTCTTGTTGCCCAGGCTAGAGTACAGTGGCACAATCTCGACTCACCACAACTTCTGCCTCCCAGGTTCAAGCGATTATCCTGCCTCAGCTCCCAAGTAGCTGGGATTACAGTCATGCACCATCCTGCCCAGCTAATTTTGTATTTTTATTAGAGACAGGGTTTCTTCATGTTGGTCAGGCCGGTGTTGAACTCCCAACCTCAGGTAATCAGCCTGCCTCAGCCTCCCAGGGTGCTGGGATTACAGGCGTGAGCCACCACACTTGGGCATGATGAGGATCATTTTAATCAGTAATTCATAGTAATTCTGAAAATTTTATATATATATAGTTGCAGTTTAATTTTTTTTAAACCTTATTTTTTGGTAAAGCATAAAGCTAATGAGAGTATATGCATGTGAACACTTAGGAAGGACATTTTTTATTGTGATTTACTGTATATGTTGTATAATTAGTAATTAGTTCATTCTGTAAAACATTTTAAAATATGTATATTATATATAAGTGTGTGTATGTGTGTGTATATGTATGTGTGTGTGTGTGTGTATATATATATATTTTTTTTTTTTTTTTTTTTTTTTTTTTTTTTTGAGAGAGGGGCTCTTGCTCTCTTGCCCAGGCTGGCCTTGAACTCCTGGCCTCAAGTGATCCTCCCACCTCAGCCTCCCAAAGTGTTGGGATTACAGGCATGAGCCACTGCACCTAGCTGATTAATTTATTTTTAAACTATAAACATATTCTTGGTTATATGTGTATATCTTTTGCTTTGCTTTGTGTTTTGTTTTTTTGTTTATGGATTTAAATTACTAGCTTTGAATAATAGTCACAGGGGATTACAAAAGTATATTATATATGCTAACTTCTTATTATGCTGAAATACAAATATAAATCATGGACTAGGCAACTGCTGTGCATCAGTGACTAACTTTGATAATGAGCAGGCCTGGCCTCTATC
Source organism: Piliocolobus tephrosceles (assembly GCF_002776525.5). Classification (NCBI taxonomy): domain Eukaryota; kingdom Metazoa; phylum Chordata; class Mammalia; order Primates; family Cercopithecidae; genus Piliocolobus; species Piliocolobus tephrosceles. The sequence continues at coordinate 158,858,174 of NC_045435.1, read as the reverse complement.
CAGTATCTGCATTCAGTGCTACAATAACAAATTGTTCTCTACTCACTTGTACCTCTCAAAGTGAGAAAAGTTATTTGAGTGTAAGAAATCTCTGTTAAGAAAGAAACCAGCTACTTACTGTGCATACTGGCAACGAAAATGAAGAGGAAGAAAGTCAAGGTTTTCAGGCATGACTTAAAATAATACTGAATTTCCTAGTGACTCTGACACCTCTGGCTAGTAGAATAACGCTGATTTTATATTTATCTTTGGATGTTGTCTGTCACCAGTATCAAGGAGGTACTGTAGCCGTTCTTTTTTCAGGATTATTATATTCTAATTAGTCTCTATTCTCCACTTAACTTGTCAAAGAACTTTGTGTTTTTAGAAATAATTTGTTGTTTCTGTAGTTTCAGAGAGAAAATAAATTTGAGATTGGTTCTCTCTATAGTAGAAGCCATAAACTGGTAACTCTTGAGTTAGAAAAAGTCTTACTTAGAATGTACCTATTTTATATCTATATTATATTTTTCTGTGTTTGAAATATTGGCTAAATTTTAATACTTTAAAGATTGATAGACATTTATAGAGTACATGTGATATTTTGATACATGCATCTAATGTGTAATGGTCAAATTAGGTAAGTAGGATATCCATCACCTCAAATATGTATTATTTCTTTGTGTTGGGAACTTTCCAAATCTTCTATTTATAGCTATTTTGAAATATTCCATAAATTATTGTTAACTGTAGTTGCCCTACTGTGCTATCAAACACTAAAACTTATTTCTTCTAACTGTATTTTTGGACCCATTAACCAACCTCTCTTTATTCCGCCCTCTGGTAGCGATCATTGTACTGTGCCTCCAGGAGATCAACCTTTTTTTAACTCCCACATATAAGTGAGAACATGAGATATTTGTCCTTCTGTGCTTGGCTTAATTCGCTTAACATAATGTCATCTAGTTCCATCTGTGTCATTGCAAATGACAGGATTTCCTTTTTATGGCTAAATAATATTCCATTGTGTATATTTACCACATTTATTTATCCATTCAAACGTTGATGGACACAGGTTGATTCCATGTCTCACTACTATCAATAGTGCTGTACTAAACATGGCAGTGCAGATATCTCTTTGATATGCTGATTTTTTTTCTTGTAGATATATACTTAGCAGTGGAGTTGCTTTATCATATGGTAGATGTTTTTAGTTTTTTGAGGAACCTCCATACTGTTTTCCACAGTTGCTATACTAGTTTACCTTCCTACCAACAGTGTACTAGCATTCTCCTTTCTCTGCATCCTGGCCAACATGTTATTCTTTTGTCTTTTTGATAATAGCTGTTGAAAATGAGGTAAGATGGTATCTCATTGTGATTTCGTATTTGCATTTTCTTTGTAATAAATGATGAGAGCACTTTTTTGTATACCAGTTGGCCACTGGTATGTCTTCCTTTGAGAAATGTCTATTCAGATCATTTGCCCATTTGTAAGTTGGATTGTTTTCGTTTTTGCTAAGGAGTTGTTTGAATTCCTTATATCCCTTGTCAGATGAATAGTTGGCCAATATTTTCACCTGTTCTGCAGGTTGTCTCTTTATTGATCCCTTTGCTGTATAGAAACCTTTTTGCTTGACATAATCTCATTTGTCTGTTTTTCCTTTTGTTGCACATGCTATTGAGGTCTTGCCCCAAAACTCTACCCAGAGTAATATTCTTAAGAATCCCCAGTGTTTTCTTTCTCTTTTTTTTTTTTTCCAAGACGGAGTCTCACTCTGTCGCCCAGGATGGAGTGCAGTGGCGCGATTTCAGCTCACTGCAACCTCCACCTCCTGGGTTCAAGCAATTCTTCTGCCTCAGCCTCCCGAGTAGCTGGGATTACAGGTGAGTGTCACCTCACCTGGCTAATTCACTACCATTTATTGAAGAAGAAGCTGTCCTTTCCCCACGATATGTTCTTGGTGCCTTTGCCAAAAATCAGTTAGCCGTAACTGTGTGCACTTATTTCTGGGTTATCTGTTCTGTTGCATTGGTATATGTGTCTGTTTTTATGCCAGGATTATGCCATTTGGGGTAATAAGACTTTGTATTATATTCTAAAGTCAGGTGGTGTGAGGCCTCCAGCTTTTGCTCAAGATTGCTTTGCTTATTGTGGGTAATTTGTGGGGCCATATGAATTTTAGGATTTTTTTTTCTATTTCTATAAAAAAAGTCTTTGATACAGGGATTGCATAGAATCTGTATATCAATTTGAGTAGTATGGACATTTTAAACAGTCTTAATTCTTCCAGTCCAAGAACATGAGATGTCTTTTTGTTGTTGTTGTTGTTTTTATTTTAAATATCCTCTTCAGTTTCTTTCATCTGTGTTTTATAGTTTTGTTTGTAGAGATCTTTTACTTCTTTGGTTAAATTTATTCCTAGCTGGGGTTTTTTTTTTTTTTTTTTTTTTTTTTTTGGTAGCTGTTGGAAATGAGATTGACTTCTTGACTTCTTTTTCAGATTGTTCACTTTTGTTGTATAAGAATGCTACTGATTTTTATGTCGATTTTGTATTCTACTTTTCAGAATTTATTCTAACAATTTTTTGGGCAGAGCCTGTTTTTCTAAATATAGGATTATGCCATTCACAAACAAAGATAACTTGACTTCTTTCGTTACAATTTGGATGTCTTTTATTTCATTCTCTTGCCTAATTGCTCTGACTAGGACTTTTACTACTATGTTGTATAAAAGTGGTGAAAGTTGGCATCCTGGTCTTGAGTTCTTATAGGAAAGACTTTCAACTTTTCCCCATTTAATGTGATTGTAGCTGTGGGTTTGTCTTATATGGACTTTATTATTTTGAGATGTGTTTCATCTTTGCTAGTTTGTTGAGAGTTTTTATCATGAAGGGATGTTGATTTCTTTCAAATGCTTTTTCTCTGAGAGGGTCATATGAGTTTTGTCTTTCATTCTGTTGATGTGATGTATCACATTTACTGATAATGCATATGGTTAAGCTATCTTTGTGTCCCTGATATAAATCCTGCTTGATTATGGTACATTATCTTTTTAATATGCTGTTAAATTTGGTTTGCTAGTTATTGTTGAGAATTTTTACATGCATGTTTACTGGGGGTATTGTCTAATAGTTTCTGTTGTTGTTGTTGTTGTTGTTATTTTGTCTTTGTCTGGTTTTGGCATCAGAGTGATGCTGACCTTGTACAATGAGCTTGGAGGTATTCCCTTATCTTCAATTTTCTGGAATACTTTGAGTAGAATTGGTGTTAGCTCTTCTTTAAATGCTTGATAGAATTCTGCAGTGAAGCCATCAGGTACTGGGCTTTTTTTGTTTGTTTATTTGAAGACTTTTTATTACTGCTTCAGTATCATTAATTTTTATTACTGCTTCAGTATCATTATTGGTCTGTTCAACAGGTTTTCTATTTCTTTTCTCTTTTTCTTTTTTTTTTTTGAGACGGAGTTTTGCTCTTGTCGTCTAGGCTGGAGTGCAATGGCACGGTCTCGGCTCACTGCAACCTCCGCCTCCTGGGTTCAAGTGATTCTCCTGCCTCAGCCTCCCGAGTAGCTGGGATTACAGGTGCCTGCCACCATGCCCAGCTAATATTTGTATTTTTAGTAAATACGGGGTTTCACCATGTTGGCCAGGCTGGTCTCGAACTCCTGACCTCAGGTGATTCACCTGCCTTGGCCTCCCAGAGTGCCGGGATTAAAGGCGTAAGCCACCATGCCTGGCAGGTTTTCTATTTCCTTATGGTTAATTTGTGATAGGTTGCATGTGTCCAAGAATTTATTCATTTCTTTTAGGTTTTACATTTTGTTGATATGCAGACGTTTATAATAGTTTTTACCGATCCTTTGTATTTCTCTTGTAACCATTGTAATGTCTCTTTTTCTGTCTCTGATTTTATTTATTTGAGTATTCTTTCTTTCTTTCTGTTTTTTTTTGTTGTTGTTGTTTAGCTAAAGGATTGTTCATTTGTGGTTCCATTTCACTTTTCTATTTAGTCTTAATTACATTTATTCTCTGATCTTTATTATTTCTTTCCTTCTGATAATTTTGTTTTTTGGTTTTTTTTTTATTGTTATACTTTAAGTTCTAGGGTACATGTGCATAACGTGCAGGTTTGTTACATATGTATACTTGTGCCATGTTGGTGTGCTGCACCCATCAACTCGTCAGCACCCATCAATTCGTCATTTATATCAGGTATAACTCCCAGTGCAATCCCTCCCCCCTCCCCATGATAGGCCCTGGTGTGTGACGTTCCCCTTCCCGAGTCCAAGTGATGTCATTGTTCAGTTCCCACCTATGAGTGAGAACATGCGGTGTTTGGTTTTCTCTTCTTGTGTGCTAAGAATGATGGTTTCCAGCTGCATCCATGTCCCTACAAAGGATGCAAACTCATCCTTTTTTATGGCTGCATAGTATTCCATGGTGTATATGTGCCACATTTTCTAAATCCAGTCTGTCACAGATAGACATTTGGGTTGATTCCAAGTCTTTGCTATTGTGAATAGTGCTGCAATAAAGATACGTGTGCATGTGTCTTTATAGTAGCATGATTTATAATCCTTTGGGTGTATACCCAGTAGTGGGATGGCTGGGTCATATGGTACATCTAGTTCTAGATCCTTGAGGAATCGCCATACTGTTTTCCTTAATGGTTGAACTAGTTTACAGTCCCACCAACAGTGTAAAAGTGTCCCTATTTCTCTACATCCTCTACAGCACCTGTTGTTTCCTGACTTTTTAATGATTGCCATTCTAACTGGTGTGAGATGGTATCTCATTGTGGTTTTGATTTGCATTTCTCTGATGGCCACTGATGATGAGCATTTTTGCATGTGTCTGTTGGCTGTATGAATGTCTTCTTTTGAGAAATGTCTGTTCGTATCCCTTGCCCACTTTTTGATGGGGTTGTTTGCTTTTTTCTTGTATATTTGTTTGAGTTCTTTGTAAATTCTGGATATTAGCCCTTTGTCAGATGAGTAGATTGCAAAAATTTTCTCCCATTCTGTAGGTTGCCTGCTCACTCTGATGGTAGTTTCTTTTGCTGTGCAGAAGCTCTTCAGTTTAATTAGATCCCATTTGTCAATTTTGGCTTTTGCTGCCGTTGCTTTTGGTGTTTTAGACATGAAGTCCTTGCCCATGCCTATGTCCTGAATGGTACTACCTAGGTTTTCTTCTAGGGTTTTTATGGTATTAGGTCTAACATTTAAGTCTCTAATCCATCTTGAATTAATCTTCATATAAGGAGTAAGGAAAGGATCCAGTTTCAGCTTTCTACTTATGGCTAGCCGATTTTCCCAGCACCATTTCTTAAATAGGGAATCCTTTCCCCATTTCTTGTTTCTCTCAGGTTTGTCAAAGATCAGATGGCTGTAGATGTGTGGTATTATTTCTGAGGACTCCGTTCTGTTCCATTGGTCTATATCTCTGTTTTGGTACCAGTACTATACTGTTTTGGTTACTGTAGCCTTGTTGTATAGTTTGAAGTCTGGTAGTGTGATGCCTCCAGCTTTGTCCTTTTGACTTAGGATTGTCTTGGCAATGCGGGCTCTTTTTTGGTTCCATATGAACTTTAAAGCAGTTTTTTCCAATTCTGTGAAGAAACTCATTGGTAGCTTGATGGGGATGGCATTAAATCTATAAATAACCTTGGGCAGTATGGCCATTTTCATGATATTGATTCTTCCTATCCATGAGCATGGTATGTTCTTCCATTTGTTTGTGTCCTCTTTTATTTCACTGAGCAGTGGTTTGTAGTTCTCCTTGAAGAGGTCCTTTACATCCCTTGTAAGTTGGATTCCTAGGTATTTTATTCTCTGTGAAGCAATTGTGAATGGAAGTTCATTCATGATTTGGCTCTCTGTTTGTCTGTTTGTCCGTTGTCTGCTGAATAAGAATGATTGTGATTTTTGCACATGAATTTTGTATCCTGAGACTTTGCTGAAGTTGCTTATCAGCTTAAGGAGATTTTGGGCTGAGACAATGGGGTTTTCTAAATATACAATCATGTCATCTGCAAACATGGACAATTTGACTTCTTCTTTTCCTAACTGAATACCCTTGCTTTCTTTCTCTTGCCTGATTGCCCTAGCCAGAACTTCCAACACTATGTTGAATAGGAGTGGTGAGAGAGGGCATCCCTGTCTTGTGCCAGTTTTCAAAGGGAATTTTTCCAGTTTTTGCCCATTCAGTATGATATTGGCTGTGGGTTTGTCATAAATAGCTCTTATTATTTTGAGGTACGTTGCATCAATCAATACCGAATTTATTGAGCGCTTTTAGCATGAAGGGCTGTTGAATTTTGTCAAAAGCCTTTTCTGCATCTATTGAGATAATCATGTGGTTCTTGTCTTTGGTTCTGTTTATATGCTGGATTACGTTTATTGATTTGCGAATGTTGAACCAGCCTTGCATCCCAGGGATGAAGCCCACTTGATCATGGTGGATAAGCTTTTTGATGTGCTGCTGAATCCGATTTGCCAGTATTTTATTGAGGATTTTTGCATCGATGTTCATCAGGGAGATTGGTCTAAAATTCTCTTTTTTTGTTGTGTCTCTGCCAGGCTTTGGTATCAGGATGATGTTGGCCTCATAAAATGAGTTAGGGAGGATTCCCTCTTTTTCTGTTGATTGGAATAGTTTCAGAAGGAATGGTACCAGCTCCTCCTTGTACCTCTGGTAGAATTCAGCTGTGAATCCATCTGGTCCTGGACTTTTTTTGGTTGGTAGGCTATTAATTATTGCCTCAATTTCAGAGCCTGCTATTGGTCTATTTAGGGATTCAACTTCTTCCTGGTTTAGTCTTGGAAGAGTGTAAGTGTCCAGGAAATTATCCATTTCTTCTAGATTTTCTAGTTGATTTGCGTAGAGGTGTTTATAGTATTCTCTGATGGTAGTTTGTATTTCTGTGGGGTCGGTGGTGATATCCCCTTTATCATTTTTTATTGCGTCTATTTGATTCCTCTCTCTTTTCTTCTTTATTAGTCTTGCTAGCAGTCTGTCAATTTTGTTGATCTTTTCAAAAAACCAACTCCTGGATTCATTGATTTTTTGGAGGGTTTTTTGTGTCTCTATCTCCTTGAGTTCTGCTCTGATCTTAGTTATTTCTTGCCTTCTGCTAGCTTTTGAATGTGTTTGCTCTTGCCTCTCTAGTTCTTTTAATTGTGATGTTAGAGTGTCAATTTTAGATCTTTCCAGCTTTCTCTTGTGGGCATTTAGTGCTATAAATTTCCCTCTACACACTGCTTTAAATGTGTCCCAGAGATTCTGGTATGTTGTATCTTTGTTCTCATTGGTTTCAAAGAACATCTTTATTTCTGCCTTCATTTCGTTATGTACCCAGTAGTCATTCAGGAGCAGGTTGTTCTGTTTCCATGTAGTTGAGCAGTTTTGATTGAGTTTCTTAGTCCTGAATTCTAGTTTGATTGCACTGTGGTCTGAGAGACAGTTTGTTATAATTTCTGTTCTTTTACATTTGCTGAGGAGTGCTTTACTTCCAATTATGTGGTCGATTTTGGAATAAGTGCGATGTGGTGCTGAGAAGAATGTATATTCTTTTGATTTGGGGTGGAGAGTTCTAAAGATGTCTATTAGGTCCGCTTGATGCAGAGGTGAGTTCAATTCCTGGATATCCTTGTTAACTTTCTGTCTCGTTGATCTGTCTACTGTTGACAGTGGAGTGTTGAAGTCTCCCATTATTATTGTATGGGAGTCTAAGTCTCTTTGTAAGTCTCTAAGGACTTGCTTTATGAATCTGGGTGCTCCTGTATTGGGTGCATATATATTTAGGATAGTTAGCTCTTCCTGTTGAATTGATCCCTTTACCTTTATGTAATGGCCTTCTTTGTCTCTTTTGATCTTTGATGGTTTAATGTCTGTTTTATCAGAGACTAGTATTGCAACCCCTGCTTTTTTTTGTTCTCCATTTGCTTGGTAGATCTTCCTCCATCCCTTTATTTTGAGCCTATGTATGTCTCTGCATTTGAGATGCGTCTCCTGAATACAGCAGACTGATGGGTCTTGACTCTTTATCCAGTTTGCCAGTCTGTGTCTTTTAATTGGAGCATTTAGTCCATTTACATTTAAGGTTAATATTGTTATGTGTGAACTTGATCCTGCCATTATGATATTAACTGGTTATTTTGCTCATTATTTGATGCAGTTTCTTCCTAGCCTCGATGGTCTTTACATTTTGGCATGTTTTTGCAATGGCTGGTACCAGTTGTTCCTTTCCATGTTTAGCGCTTCCTTCAGGGTCTCTTGTGAGGCAGGCCTGGTGGTGACAAAATCTCTAAGCATTTGCTTATCTGTAAAGGATTTTCTTTCTCCTTCACTTATGAAACTTAGTTTGGCTGGATATGCAATTCTGGGTTTCAAATTCTTTTCTTGAAGAATGTTCAATATTGGCCCCCAGTCTCTTCTGGCTTGTAGAGTTTCTGCTGAGAGATCTGCTGTTAGTCTGATGGGCTTCCCTTTGTGGGTAACCCGACCTTTCTCTCTGGCTGCCCTTAAGATTTTTTCCTTCATTTCAACTTTGGTGAATCTGGCAATTATGTGTCTTGGAGTTGCTCTTCTGGAGGAGTATCTTTGTGGTGTTTTCTGTATTTCCTGAATTTGAATGTTGGCCTGCCCTACTAGGTTGGGGAAGTTCTCCTGGATGATATCCTGAAGAGTGTTTTCCAACTTGGTTCCATTTTCCCCCTCACTTTCAGACACCCGAATCAGACGTAGATTTGGTCTTTTTACATAATCCCATACTTCTTGCAGGCTTTGTTCATGTCTTTTTCTTCTTTTTTCTTTTGGTTTCTTTTCTTGCTTTGTTTCATTCATTTGATCCTCAATCGCTGATACTGTTTCTTCCAGTTCATCGAGTCTGTTACTGAAGCTTGTGCATTTGTCACGTATTTCTTGTGTCATGGTTTTCATCTCTGTCATTTCGTTTATGACCTTCTCTGCATTAATTAGTCTAGCTGTCAATTCTTCCACTCTTTTTTCAAGATTTTTAGTTTCTTTGCGCTGGGTACGTAATTCTTCCTTTAGCTCTGAGAAGTTTGATGGACTCAGGCCTTCTCTCATCTCGTCAAAGTCATTCTCTGACCAGCTTCGATCCGTTGCTGGCGATGAGCTGCGCTCCTCTGCAGGGGGAGATGCGCTCTTATTTTTTGAATTTCCAGCTTTTCTGCCTTGCTTTTTCCCCATCTTTGTGGTTTTATCTGCCTCTGGTCTTTGATGATGGTGACGTACTGATGGGGTTTTGGTATAGGTGTCCTTCCTGTTTGATAGTTTTCCTCCTAACAGTCAGGACCCTCAGCTGCAGGTCTGTTGGAGATTGCTTGAGGTCCACTCCAGACCCTGTTTGCTTGGGTATCAGCAGCGGAGATTGCAGAAGATAGAATATTGCTGAACAGCGAGTGCACCTGTCTGATTTTTACTTTGGAAGCTTCCTCTCAGGGGTGTACTCCACCCTGTGAGGTGTGGGGTGTCAGACTGCCCCTAGTGGGGGATGTCTCCCAGTTAGGCTACTCAGGGGTCAGGGACCCACTTGAGCAGGCAGTCTGTCCGTTCTCAGATCTCAACCTCTGTGTGGGGAGATCCACTGCTCTCTTCAAAGCTGTCAAACAGAGTCATTTGCGTCTGCAGAGGTTTCTGCTGCTTTTTTTTGTTGTTGTTGTTTAGCTGTGCCCTGTCCCCAGAGGTGGAGTGTACAGAGACAGGCAGGTTTCCTTGAGCTGCTGTGAGCTCCACCCAGTTCGAGCTTCCCATCGGCTTTGTTTACCTACTTAAGCCTCAGTAATGGCGGGCGCCCCTCCCCCAGCCTCACTGCTGCCTTGCCGTTAGATCGCAAACTGCTGTGCTAGCAATGAGGGAGGCTCAGTGGCTGTGGGACCTTCCCGGCCAGGTGTGGGATATCATCTCCTGGTGTGCCTGTTTGCTTAAAGTGCAGTATTGGGGTGGGAGTTACCCGATTTTCCAGGTGTTGTGTGTCTCAGTTCCCCTGGCTAGGAAAAGGGATTCCCTTCCCACTTGCGCTTCCCAGGTGAGGCGATGCTTCCCCGTGCTTCAGCTCTCGCTGTTCAGGCTGCAGCAGCTGACCAGCACCGATTGTCCGGCACTCCCTAGTGAGATGACCCCAGTACCTCAGTTGAAAATGCAGAAATCACTGGTCTTCTGTGTCGCTCATGCTGGGAGTTGGAGACTGGAGCTGTTCCTATTCGGCCATCTGGCTCCGCCCCTCTTTTGTTTGTTTTTGTGAGTCTTCTTGTTCCTTGATGTGTTTCCTTATTGTCATCTGTTTGAAGTTTTGCTAGTTTTTTGATATAGATACTTATTGGTATAAACTCCTTTAGAATTGCTTTGGCTGTACTTCATAGGTTTTAGTATGTTGTGTTTCTATTCTCTCTCACGAAATTCTAAAATTTCTTCTTTAACCTATTTGTTGTTCAGGAGCGTGTTGTCTAATTTACATGAACTTTAATAATTTCCATTCCTTCTGTAATTGATTTTTAGTTTTATTCCATTATGGTTAAAAGAGATACTCAATATGCATTCAATATTTTAAAATCTGTTGACTTCTTTTGTGACCTTGTAGCCTGTCCTGGAGAAGGTTTCATTTGTTACTAGAAAAATGAGTATTCTGCAACTGTTAGATAGAGTGTCCTATAAATGTCTGTTAGGTCAATTTGGTCTAGAATGCAGCTTAACTCCAGTGTTTTTTTGGAATCATTGATTCATTTTCTGTCTAGATAATCTTCCCATTGCTGAAAGTTGCATGTTCAAGTCCCCTTCTACTACTGTTGTATTGCAGTTACTCTCTCTCCTTATGTCTTAATTTTTAAAATATATTTGGGAGGTTCAGTATTGAGTGTACAGATATTTACAGTTGTTATATCCTCTTGTCATATTGACCCTTTACCATGTAAAATGGTATTCTTTGTCTTTTGTCTTTTCTTTTTTTTTTTTGAGACAGAGTCTCGCTCTGTTGCCAGGCCGGAGTGCAGTGGTGCCATCTTGTCTCACTGCAACCTCCACCTCCTGGGTTCAAGCAATTCTCCTGCCTCAGCCTCCCAAGTAGCTGGGACTACAGGCATGTGCCACCACATCTGGCTAATTTTTATATTTTTAGTAGAGACGAGGTTTCACCATGTTGGCCAGGATGGTCTCCATCTCTTGACTTTGTGACCTGCCCGCCTCGGCCTCCCAAAGTGCTGGGATTACAGGCATGTGCCACCCCTCCGACCTTTGTCTTTTTTTAATCATTCTTGACTTGAAGTCTATTTTATTTGATAACAAATATAGCCACTCCTGTTACATTTTTGGTTTCTAAGTGCATGGATTATCTTTTCCATACCTTCACTTTCAGTCTGTGTGTGTCTTTATAGATGAAATGAGTTTCTTATGGCAGAATATAGTTGCTTCTTTTTTTTTAATCCATTAAGTCACTTTTTATGTCTTTCAATTTGATAATTTAATCCATTTACCTTCCGGATTATTATTGATGGGCATGTGTTTACTATTGCCATTTTGTTGCTGTTTTCTGGTTGTTTTGTAGATCCCATAGATTTTTCTGTCTCTCTCACTGTCTTCCTTTTAGTTATCTAGTAGTAGATTTTGATTCTGTGCTGTTTATTTCTAGTGTATCTATTATAGATATTGCTTTGTGATTACACTGAGACTTATAAAAATATCTTGTAGTTAAAACAGGTTATTTTATGTAGGGCATGGTGGCTTACACCTGTAATCACAGCACTTTGGGAGGCCAAGGCAGGCAGATCTCTTGGGGTCAGGAGTTCAAGACTAGCCTGGCCAACATGGTGAAAGCCTATCTCTACTAAAAATACAAAAATCAGCCAGGGGTGATGGCAGGTACCTGTAATTCCAGCTACTTGGGAGGCAGGAGAATCGCTTCAACCTAGGAGGCAGAGGTTGCAGTGAGCCAAGATTGTGCTACTGCACTCCAGCCTAGGTGATAGAGCGAGACTCACTGTCAAAAAAAAAAAAAGATACAGAAAAAAATACAGGTTATTTTAAACTTATAGTGACTTAACTTTGATTGCAAAATATCGTAAATAAACTTTACACTTTAACACTGCTCCCCTCTTATGTTTTGACTTTTTGATGTTTCAATTTACATTTTAAAAATTTTGCTTATCTCAGCAATTGTTGCAGTTGTTTGTTTTGGGGTTTTTTTGTTTGTTTGTTTTTTGTTTTTGTAGAGACAGGATTTTGCCATGTTGCCAGGCTGGTCTTCCATGCTCAAGTGATCCTCTCATCTCGGCCTTGCAAAGTTTGGAGATTACAGGCATGAGTCACCATGCCTGGCCCCAGTTGTTATTTTTAATAGTTTTTTCTTGTAGTCTTCATACTTAAGATATAAGTCATTTACTTACCATGTTTATAGTATTAGAGTACTCTGAATTTTTTTCAGTTTTCTTACTTTTGCCAGTGAATTTTATACCTTGAAGTTTTCTTGTTACACGTTAGTGTTGGGGTGATCAGACCCAACACCAGGCCATGGGGGCTACGAAGTCCGGCGGAGTCAAAGGAATGAGAAAAGACAAGTCAAGTGCAGCACACCAACATGGCACAAGTATACATATGTAACAAACCTGCACGTTATGCACATGTACCCTAGAACTTAAAGTATAACAATAAAAAATAAAATAAAATAAAATAAAAAGAAAAGACAAGTTAAGAGTGAGTGCATAAGGTGGGTCCATGGGACCAATGCTAGTATGGAGGTTGTGAAGGCCCCGAGCTCTGGGAGCCCACACTATTTATTGGTGATCAAACATAGAAGCAGGTGGTGAGGATGTTTGGATGTGGGGGTAAACAGGTGAGGATGTGAGGACATGAGGATAGATAGGTAGTGGTGCATCAAGTATATCTGTGACAGTTTAGCATTTTCTTTGACGCATATAGAATATGCTCTGCTGCTTGAGATAATGGAGAACATGTTTACCAGCCTGGGAGAGCAACCGACAAGTCTGCGCACATTCCAGAGGCCACGAGGGGTTTTATGCCCCGAGCCCTGGATTCCATCCAAGCCACGAGGGGTTTTGTGCCCTGGGCTTATATTTGTGGTACGGCAGGGCAGCCTTCCCCACTTTGGCACAAAGTTTGGTGTTCCAGAGGCCACAAGGGGTGTTAGACCCTGGACCCCAAACATTTTCCAAGACTCTTTTATATTATGACAGACAAGCCAGTCCTGCCTGAGCTCTTCTACCAGCACATTAGCATTCATTTCTTTCAAACTGAAGAACTTCTTTTGGCATGTTTTATAAGGCAGATCTGGTGTTGATGAATTCCCTCAGCTTCTATTTGTCTGGGAAAGTCTTTATCTGTCTTTCATGTTTGAAGGATATTGTTAGGTACAGTGTTCTTGGATAGCGATTTTCTTTCTTCAGAACTTTGAATATAGCATCCCAGTCTATCCTGGCCTTCAAGGTTTCCGCCGATAAATCTATTGAAAGCCATATAGGAGCTCCATTGAATATGATACGATTATTTTCTTTTGATGCTTTGGATATTTGTTCTTTGTCTTTGATTTTTGCTAATTTGATTATGATGTGCCTTGGGAAATTCCTTTTTGGGTTGAATTTGTTTGATGACATCTGAACTTTCTGTTCCTGGATGCTATTGTCTTTCTCCAGATTTGGAGAATTTTCAGCCTTACTCTTTTAATATGCTTTCTAGGGCCTTTTTCTCTCTCATCTCCTTTGGGAATGCTAATTTTGCAGAAGTTAGTTTGCTTGAATATGTCCCATAATTCTCATAGGCTTTTAAAATTTTTTCTTTTTGCTCTTCTGACTAGGTAATTTCATATGTTCTGCCTTCAGGCTCACTAATTCTTTCCTCTGTTTGGTCAAGTTTGCTGTTGAAGCTTTCTAGTGAGTTTTTCACTTCAGTAATATTCTTTATTTCTGGGATTTATATTTGATTTTTAAAAATTGTTTCTATTCGTATTTCTCAGTTTGTTTTTCAAATTTGATTTAGTTTTCTATTTGGATTTTTTTTGTGTGTGTAAATCCTTAAAATTCTTTAAGAGGATCACCCTGAATTGCCTGTCAGACATTTCATAGATTTTCAGTTTTTCTGGATCTGTTGCTGGAGCTCTACTGGTTTTGTTTGGTAGTGTAATATTTCCCTGACTTAAGTTGATGCTTGTGTATTTGAAGAGATAGCTACTGCTTCCACTTTTTGCAGGTTTTCTTTGCTAGTACTAGATCTTTACTTCTTAGTTTCAGAATTTGAATCATGGCCTCTTGTTTTTTTTGTTGGTCTGGCAAGAACTTGTAGTGAATGCTGGAATTTAAACAGTATTCCAGAACCAAGTCACTGCACTTCTGTTCTTTCTCAGTCTGGTGAAGACTCAGTACTAGAACACTGCCCTGGAACTATATTGCTGACCTTACATTATTTCCCAACCTGGGAAATACTTAAGTGGGTACTGCAAGTTAATCCCGGCCTTTAAGTTGTTTCCAGGCCAAGGAAAGACTTTATACAGTCACCTGGGCTTTGTGGAAAATACATCTAGGGATTTGATCCTTCCCGTGGATTATGCCCCTTGCAGTGCTTTTGTACTGGCCACTCCCTTCAACATGGTCAATGTGCCAAGTGGCCACCAAGATCTGTGCACCAGTTGCTTTGATCAGCACCCTGTTCTTTCTCCCCGGTTCACCCCAGGTTTTTCTGGGCTCCTGGCACTCCCAGTGGTTCCTGTGGGATGGAACTGGAGTGATCTTCTTGTGAAGATTCCCAGACTAGCAAGGAGAGCAATTTTCCACTTCTAATTCCCTCTTATCTTAGCAATCATGGGTTGAGGGCAATTCTCTTTGAGTTTGCTGGCAGTTGGAGGGGGCAGTTGGCACAGTGTGAAATGACTATTTCTCTTACTAATCATAGTTTCTTGATTCTGTGGGCCGAAAGGTTTTCTCCACTTCTCTTCAGAGTTCTAGCATATTCAAGTGGTATTCTTGTGTTTGAATAGTTTCTGGTTGTATTTTTGTAGGGGGAGTGATGCTGAGCAGTCTTCTGTTCCACCATCTTGCTGATATCAGAACACCAAAAAAATTTTTGTTAGAATATCTTCCACAGAAATCCAGAAGGATGAGCCTCCATTAGTTTTTGTTTCTTTGTGAAAATTAGGCCAATTCTTATGCAAATGAAAGCTTCACTCCATAAGTGTGTTTTAGGTCCCTGTCTTCGAGAAACTTACAGTTTAATGACTTGATTAATGATCTCTTTTATCATTCTTTCATCATTTAATATGGTGACTTAGAAAATCTTAAATAAGCTATGTAGTATCCCCAGGAGTTCCATGATCAGCTTTCAAAGATACTTAAATGTACACATCCACACACATATAGTGTCTTGTAGTCTAGTCATAAGCTTTTCACAGTATTAACCAATCATCCAAAAAGTAGTAAGGTCTGTCTGAAATGAATATTTTAATACATCATCAAAAATCCCACATTTTAATACTCAAAATTTAAGCAAATTCCTCAATGCCTCATTTATATGCACTAAATGGAATTATTTAAATTGATACAACTGGGCATGGTGGCTCATCCCCATAACTGCAGCACTTTGGGAAGCCGAGGCAGGTGGATGACTTGAGTTCGAGATCAGCCAACATGGTGAAACCCTATCTCTACTAAAAATACAAAAAATTAGCCTGGCATGGTGGCACACGCCTGTAATCCTAAACACTCCGGAGGCTGAGACAGGAGAATCTCTTGAGCCCAGGAGGTGGAAGTTGCAGTGAGCAGAGATCATGCCATTGCCGTCTAGCCGGGGCGACAGAGTGAGACTTCATCTCAAAAAAACATAAAATAAGCCAAGCGCGGTGGCTCAGGCCTGTAATCTCGGCACTTTGAGAGGCCGAGGTGGGTGGATTACTTGAGGTCAGGAGTTCAAGACCAGCCTGGCCAACATGGTGAAACCCCATCTCTACTAGAAAGAAAAAAAATTAGCCACGTATAGTGGCAGGCACCTGTAATCTCAGCAACTTGGGAGGCTGAGAGGCACAAGAATCGCTTGAATCTAGGAGGCAGAGATTGTGCCACTGCACTCCAGCCTGGGTGACAGAGCGAGACTCTGTCTCAAAAAATAATAAATAAATAGATTGGTATATTTCAGTTATCAGGGATATTCCTATTTTCCATTTACCACCCCCTGAAAGTCACCCATTAAAAAGAACCTTCTCTTAAATGATAGCTATATAGATACAGCTTCAAGATAAGTTCTCTAGTCCGCTAATATGCCTTCCTCTTCACTCACCCCCCAGAAAAACTCAGCTTCTCTGTAGTCGTTTTCTGCTAGAGATTGGTTTCTTATAATATCACATGAAATTATTCTCGTTTTATTCAGTTATATTACCTCTCATTTGAGAGGCCTACTCTGACTTTTACATATAAACTAGTACATGCTATATACATATACCTTTTTTTTTTTTTTTTACTTTATAACCAGCAACAGTATATATTTGTCTACTGTTTATTCACTAAAGTGAGAGCTCCAAGAAAACAGGGATTTTGTCATTGTTTGCTCCTAATATCCCTTTTACCTAGAGCAATGCCTAGAAATAAAGGTACCTTAGCAATTTTTTTTTTTTTTTTTTGAGACGGAGTCTCACTCTGTCACCCAGGCTGGAGTGCAGTGGCACCATCGCGGCTCACTGCAAGCTTCACCTCCTGAGTTCACACCATTCTTCTGCCTCAGCCTCCCGAGTAGCTGGGACTACAGGCGCTCACCACCACGCCTGACTAACCTTTTGTATTTTTAGTAGAGACAGGGTTTCACCGTGTGAGCCAGGATGGTCTCAATCTCCTGACCTCGTGATCTTCCTGCCTCAGCCTCCCAAAGTGCTAGGATTACAGGCGTGAGCTACCTTGCCCAGCCAACTTAGCAGTTTTTAAGTTTTGTTAGAATAAATCTAAACAAATTAAAAATTTCAGATTTTTTTGCCATATTTCATATGTTTTGCTACTACATGATATTTTTATTAATTTACCATTAATGTCATTTTACTAAAAACTGTTGGGTTCATGGATAATGTTTCTAGATAAGGTGTGAATTTTTGTAATTATTGCTGAAACATTTGGTTATATGTTATAATTACATGACTGTGAAATCAATGTTTAAGAAAATAGAACTCAGGGCCAAGGCAGGCATATCACTTGAGGTCAGGAGTTTGAGACCAGCCTGGCCAACATGGTGAAACCTCATCTCTACTAAAAATACAAAAGTTAGCCCAGCGTAGTGGTGGGCACCTGTAATTTCAGCTACTTGGAAGGCTGAGGCAGGAGAACTGCTTGAACCCGGGAGGCAGAGGTTGCAGTGAGCCAAGATCATGCCACTCAAACTGCACTCCAGCCTGGGTGACAGAGCGAGACACCATCTCAAAAAAAAAAAAAAAAAAAAAGAAAGAAAGAAAAGAAAATAGAACCCAGTTTAAAATTACATATTCTAGTATCAGTCATACAGGATAATAGCAGCGCTTGTCATTTTCACACATATTTAAACATTGTTCATCAGTAAAAGTTTCCCTTTACATTCTATGTCTAGTTTAACCTATATGACATTGTTCAGATTCCACCATTTTCTGACCTATAATGACATCAGTTACATTTTTGTATTGAAATCGATGAATAATCTGATCTCTGATATTCTTTTTTTTTTTTTTTTTTTTTTTTTTTTGAGACGGAGTCTCTGTCGCCCAGTCGGGAGTGCAGTGGTGCAATCTCAGCTCTCTGCAAGCTCCGCCTCCCGGGTTCATGCCATTCTCCTGCCTCAACCTCCTGAGTAGCTGGAACTACAGGCACCCGCCACCATGCCCACCTAATTTTTTGTATGTTTAGTAGAGACGGGATTTCACTGTGTTAGCCAGGGTGATCTTGATCTCCTTACCTCATGATCCACCTGCCTTGGCCTCCCAAAGTGCTGGGGTTATAGGCATGAACCACTGCACCTGACCTGATCTCTGATACCCTTTTCTCTCCACACACCCCCCGCCCGCCCCATTTTTTGTTGTTGTTGCTGTTAAACACTGAAATGATTTGTGTGGTGAGGGAACACTAAAGTTCATATTCATGTAACTTTGCAATGCCCTGTTATTTATTTCCAGGCTATTTAGCAGACATGACCCACAAGCAGAAGAAGCGTTAGCAAAGAGGAGGGGAAGAAATAGCCCGAATGGAAACCTCATTAGGATGCTGGTTCTTTTCTTTCTTGAAAGTGAGGTAAAAAATGTTTTAAGATAACTCCTTATTTCTTTTTATTATATTACATGTTAAATAAAATTATCGTTTCAATTTTTTTTAAATCAAATAAAAACAAGTCTGTTTCTTATAAAGTTGCCTTCATGAATTGCATGATATAGAAGCAGTCCTTTACCTTTTGTGGAAAGAATTTCTGAATATACATGTAGGTGTGGATCAACACTGAATACAGACTGGCAATGTTAAACTTCTACAGTATTGCAATACTGCATACCTTTTTTTTTTTTTTTCTTTTTAGACAGGGTCTCACTCTGTCGCCTAGGCTGGAGTACAGGGGTGCGATCTTGGCTCACTGCAGCCTCTGCCTCCCAGGTTCAAGGGATTGTTCTACCTCAGCCTCCTGAGTAGCTAGGACTACAGGTGCTCACTGCCACGCCCAGCTAATTTTTGTTTCTTTAGTAGAGACAGGTTTTCACCATGTTGGCCAGGCTGGTCTTGAATTCCTGACTTCAGGTCGTCCACCTGCCTTGATCTCTCAAAGTGCTGGGATTATGGTCATGAGCCACCGTGCCCAGCCTGCATAGCTTTTTTTTATGGTTCCCTCTTGTGTTTATGCCTATAGCTGTTACATCACATTAAACAGTTTTTGAAAATTTTCAGACTGTCAATAACACTAGTTTTATCTTGTTTGAAAATTATTTAGTAAGGAGAAAGAAAAATATGAATTCATGTTTTGATATTTGTACAAGCCTCATAGCAATGTTTTTATGTGCTATATTCAGTTATTGCTTAAACAATTTTGTAATTAACACTTACATGTCAGGATCTGTTTTTGCAAGTAAGGTTTGGTTTTTCCACCAAAATGGTGTGGTTTTTTTGTTTTGTTTTGTTTTTTGTTTTTTAATTTGTATTTCCTACTACTGCCGTGTCATTGGGGAAATGGTAAATTAAACCTGAAGAACTCCTGAATAACTTCTTCGTTTAGAAATGGTTGAAAATAGAGTTACAGGCCAGGTGCAGTGGCTCACGCTTGTAATCCCAGCACTTTGGGAGGCCGAGGTGGGCAGATCACTTGAGGCCAGGAGTTTAAGATCAGCCTGGCTAGTATAGCAAAAGTTCGTCTCTACTAAAAATAGAAAAAAGTTAGCTGGGCATGGTGGCACACACCTAATCACAGCTAATTAAGAGGCCAAGGCACAAGAATCGCTTGAACCCAGGAGGCAGAGATTACATGCAGTGAGCCAAGATTTTGTACCACTGTACTCCACCCTTTGCCACAGAGCCAGATTCTGTCTCAAAAAAATTAAAATAAATAAGCAAACAAAATAGAGTTGCAAAAGAAGTAGAGAACATCTAGAAACCTAGGACTCTCAATTTTATTTGTTAAAAAGTGTTTATGATTTGTGCTAAAATGTCAGTGAAGAAGAGAAACGATTCTATGAATGCTCAAGTTTGAGAGTAAGAGGGGAACTTCGTAGGAATAAGGAAGAGAGACACAAACAGGTAGCCTGTATGAAAATTAAAATTGGAGAAGTAAGAACTCAGTCAGTGGAATGAAGGGTGTTAGGGCAAAACAGCAGAAAGTGGTGAAGGAGTTGCTGCCATTTTTTAAGAGAGTTACCAATGAATAAAGAAATAAAGTCAGAAACAAAACTAGCTTAGAGAGTTGAATTTGAGTAAAGAATGTGTTTAATAGTGTTTTAAATGTGTATACAAATTACCTGAGGATCTTGTTAAAATGCCACTTCTGATTCAGTAGCTCTAGAACGGGACCTGAGATTCTGCATTTCTAACAGTCTCCAAGATAGTGCTTATGCTCCTGGTCCAAGGATCACACTTTGCATACTAATGATTTGAAGCATTATTTTCTTAACGAGCCAGGGTAGATATATTACAGAATAAAATGCAAAATGTGAATTTTTTTAGTAAAACACTAACTCTCCCATAAATATCACATGTCTAGTAAACCATCTCAACTTATACTCTTATCTCCCTTAGGTTTTAGAGGAATGAAATAAAAAGTAGCCAGGCATGGTGGCTACTTGGGAGGCTAAGGTGGGAGGATCCCTTGAGCCCAGGAGTTGCACAGGCTGCAGTAAGCTATGATTGCACCATTTGCACTCCAGCCTGTGCAAGACCTAGTCTCTTAAAAAAAAACAAAAAAGCAACAATAGTTTCAGAAATTGATAAGTATGAGATAACTACTGAAAAGTTTAGGGAATATGATGATCTTCGCTAACTGACTTTGATTATTAATTAAAGGAAAATGTTTTTTATCTCTGAAAGCTCAAGGACTTTTCGATTTATTAAAAGGCATGAATACTTAGTTTCAGGCGGTTTGTTGTTTATTTAAAGAAGTAATTTGTAATGTTTATTACTGCACAATTTTCAGATGGTCTTACTGTATTCCTGTGTTTGCTACCATTTTCTAAAGTCTTACAACAGTATTAGAATGTATTTGCCAGTTATCCTGTATTGCATTCCTTTTTTTTTTTTTTTTTTCTTTTTTTCTTTTTTTTTGGAGACAGAGTCTTGCTGTGTCACTCAGGCTGGAGTGCAGTGGCATGATCTCAGCTCACTGCAACCTCTCTCTCCCAGATTCAAGTAATTCTCATACCTTAGCCTCCAAGTAGCTGGGACTACAAGTGTGTACCACCATGCCTGGCTAATTTTTGTATTTTTGGTAGAGACAGGGTTTCACCATGTTGGTCTGGCTGGTCTCGAACTCCTAACTTCAAGTGGTCCGCCTGCCTCAGCCTTCCAAAGTGCTGGGATTATAGGCGTGAGCCACCACACCTGGCCCTGTATTGCATTCTTGACAGCTACAAAAGCAACTGCAAATAGTATTGAAAGGTCTCTGGTTGATTCTTATGATTCATGGTGTTTATATTGACTTTTATGGTCTCCTGTGTTTCACAAGAAATATTCTTTGTGAAAATCTCTCCTCTTATCTTTTTATACTTGTGTTCCCCCAGAATGAATGCTTAATGAAGCCATATTCTTATCGTATGATGGTATTCCAATTATGCTTTACTCTGAATTTCTCTTTGTTTTACTGTCACACACTTTATTTGGTAAAAATTTAGTAATAGACATGAAATACTAAATTGAAAGAGACTTAAATAATAAAGTAGAGGGAGTCTTTTTGGGGAGATGGAGTCTTGCTGGAGTGCAGTGATGCAATCTCAGCTCACTGAAACCTCTGCCTCCTGGGTTCAAGGGATTCTCCCGTCTCAGCCTCCCGAGTAGCTGGGATTACAGGCATGTGCCACCACGCCTAGCTAATCTTTATATTTTTAGTAGAGATGGGGTTTCGCCATGTTGGCCAGGCTGGACTTGAACTCCTGACATCAAGTGATCCACCCTCCTCGGCTTCCCAAAGTGCTGAGATTACAGGCATGAAGCATTGTCTGCAGCCAAGGGAGTCTTTTATAGATGAGTTACAGACTGATACGGTTTGGTCCTGTCCCCACCCACATCTCATCTTGAATTGTAATAATCCCCATGTGTCAAGGATGAGACCAGGTGGAGATAATTGAATCATAAGGGCAGTTTTTCTTACACGATTCTCATGGTAGTAAATAAGTCTCACGAGATCTGATGTTTTTATCAATGGGAGTTCCCCTGCACAAGCTCTCTGCCTACCACCATGTAAGATGTCCCTTTGTTCTTCCTTCATCTTTTGCCATGATTGTGAGGCGTCCCCAGTCATGTGGATCTGTGAGTCCATTAAACCTCTTTCTCTTAAAAATTTCCCAGTCTCGGATATGTCTTTATTAGCCGCATGAGAACAGACCAATACACAGACATCTACCTGGGATTAACTGAACTGATTATTTTACTGAAATGAGAAGTAGTAACATTTTAATAGAATTATAAAATACTGAATTGAAATCAGTTTACAGTGCAGGTAAAATGTGATTAAGAGATCTGCCTAAACAAGTCTGTAACTTTCTTTTCTTTTGGTACCAAAAGGTGATTTTTTAAGATGTTTCAACCTGTGACAGTCATTGATTTCAGATGACAAAATACCTTGTATTTTAGATGCATGCCAGATAGTTGGATAAGTTGTACTTGAATGTGATGAGTCCGGATTTCCCTAAAGGTAGTATGACTCCAGAATTTATTATAAAAAGTGTGATGCAGCCAGGTGCGGTGGCTCACGCCTGTAATCCCAGCACTTTGGGAGGCTAAGGTGGGCAAATCACGAGGTCAGGAGATCGAGACCATCCTGGCTAACATGGTGAAACCCCGTCTCTACTAAAAATGCAAAAAATTAGCCGGGCCTGGTGGCGGGCACGTGTAGTCCCAGCTACTCTGGAGGCTGAGGCAGGAGAATAACATGAACCCAGGAGGCAAGCTTGCAGAGAGCCGAGATTGTGCCACTGTCCTCCAGCCTGGGTGACAGTGTGAGACTCCAGCTCAAAAAAAAATAAAAAGTGTGATGCTTTGCTTTTCAGAGGGATATGGATGCTAGATGCTATTAGTAATTATTTCAAAACAACAAGAACAACCCAGAACATTTCTGGATAATCTGATAGTATGGTCACTCTTCTTCTTCTTCTTCTTTCTTCTTTCTTCTTTCTTCTTCCTTCTTCCTTCTTCCTTCTTCCTTCTTCCTCCTTCTTCTTCCTCCTCCTCCTTCCTCCTCCTCCTACCTCCTCCTCCTCCCCTACTCTCCTCCTCCTCCTCCTCTTCTTTTTTTTGGGAGACCAAATCTCGCTCTGTTGCCAGACTGGAGTGCAGTGGCACAATCTTGGCCCACTGTAACCCCCGCCTCCTGGGTTCAAGTGATTCTCCTGCCTCAGCCTCCTGAATAGGTGGGACTGCAGTCACATGCCACTACGCCCAGCTAATTTTTGTGTTTTTACTAGAGATGGGGGTTTTACCATGTTTGCCAGATGGTCTCAATCTCTTGACCTCGTGATTTACCCACCGTGGCCTCCCAAAATCTGGGATTACAAGCATGAGCCACCACACCTGGCCAGTGACCCTTCTTATGAATGATGAAGCTAATTGTGACAGTCATTTTAGACAGGAAAATTGACAGCTTATTATAGATGTGTTTAAGACATTTCCCAAAGAAGCCAGGCGTGATGGCTCACGCCTGTAATTCCAGCAATTTGGGAGGCTGAGGCGGGTGGATTACCTGAGGTCAGGAGTTCGAGACCAGCCTGGCCAACATAGTAAAACCTAGTCTCTATTAAAAATACAAAAATTAGCAGGGTGGCGTGGTGGCATGCACCTATAGTCCCAGCTACTCAGGAGGCTGAGGCAGGAGAATTGCTTGAACCCGTGAGGCAGGAGGTGGCAGTGAGCCGAGATCACACCACTGCATCCTGGGCGACAGAGCGGGACTCTGTATCAAAAGTATGAAAGAAATTAAGGTACAGTATAGATTGAGAAATTTTATTATATTGCATAGTAGGAGCTATGTAAGAGAACAGAAACAAGGGAGGCCAGGCATGGTGGCTCATGCCTGTAATCCCAACACTTGGGGAGGATGAGGCGGGCAGATCACTTGAGGTCAGGAGTTCAGGACCAGCCTGGCCAACATGGTGAAAGCCTGTCTCTACTAAAAATATAAAAATTAGCCTGGCGTGGTGGCAGGTGCCTGTAATCCCAGCTACTCGGGAGGCTGAGGCAGGAGAATCACTTGAACCTGGGAGGCGGAGGTTGCAGTGAGCCGAGATCATGCCACAGCATTCCAGCCTGGGCGACAGAGTGAGACTCTGTCTGAATAAAATAATTTAAAAAAAAAACAATGAAGGGAAAGAACTAAATCGAAGGACATGCAGTCAGATTACTGCCTAATAGACTCTAAATGCAGATTATTACTTGAACATGTTTTCTCGGGAAGTGAAAAATCAATACAATAAAAGGAAAAGAGGAGTATAAGAAACACTGGTGAGCAAATAAATTTGAAAAAAAAAAAACCTTAGAGCTAAACCTAAAAACTATGACATTGATGTTTAAGGCAAATAGCTATTAATTTTTTAAATCTAGGAGTATAATGTTCAAATTAAATGAAGAGAAGTGATAAACAGGCTAAGGATTTTGGTAATGGAGAAATGTTGGAAAATAAAACCATGAATGAAGGACAGATAAAGTAATCAAGGAAACATCACAAATAGAGCACAGAGAATAAAATGCCAGCAATATTTTCAGTAGTAATACCAATAAATGTAAATAAATTAACATGTTTTATTAAAATGCCGATTATCATTTGGGATTGAAATAAATGAAAAATAGCTATATGCTATTTACAAACACATCTTAAATTAGAGGAAGTTTATAAATAATAGACTGGATAAAGGCTGGAAATAACTAATAAATGGTTACACAAAGATAGCAGAGGGGGCAATATCAATACAAGATAAACCAGAATTAAAGACCAAAAACATTAAAAGGGATAGAAAGGGGATATTTTATATTTATTGAAGGTATACTCTGCCAAATATATACAGTTGTAAATCTTTATATACCTATTCTACAGAAATACACATAATCAAGCATAAAAGCATATTCAGCTGATTTTTTTTTTGTAAAATATGTAAAACAAAATTTACCTTATTAAGTATACAGTTCATTGGCATTAAGTACATTTATATTGCTAGGCAATCATCACTGCCATTTATCTCCAGAAATTTTTCAAATCTTCCCAAACTGAAACTCTGCCCATTAAACAATAACTCGTTAATTTAGCATGGGTTAATAGCAACAGTTTTGAAACAATTTATTTTTCTTTTTTCTGCTGCAATCGTTCATCTTTGACTCTTGAGTTGTGCACCTCTTATGCCTGTCACTGTTGGAGTAATGTTATGGATGGTCTAAGGATAGTTTCTTAGAACATGTGAATTAGGAAAGTTTGAAGATACCTCCCTCAAACTTTGCCTGTATTATTTACAAGCAAAGATACTAATCAATATTATTTACTCTTGCTTTGATGGAATTCACTGGGACATGTTGTGTGTATTTGAAATGCAATTGAAATGAAGTACTGAATTAGTATCAGAAGAGGCAGAGCATTACATAAGTCATTAAAATTCAGAGTGAAACCAGCCTAGTAACATGGTAAACGCATCTCTACATACACACACACACAAAAAGTGCAGGGTGAGGTTGCACACTCCTATAGTCCCAGGTACTCCAGGGGCTAAGGTCAGAGGATCACTTGAGCCCAGGAAGTCAGGGTTGCAGTGAGCCATGCTTGCGCCCGCGCACTGCAGCCTGCGCAACAATACTGTGAGACCCTGTCTCCAAAGGGGTGAAAGAAAGTCACACTGAAGAGTGATTATGGAGTTAGAAATTAGGAAGAAATCCAACTCAGGTGCTGAATGTGCCAAGATAACAGTAGATAACCGATAGTAGATCTAGAAGGGTAACTTTCATACTTTTGGGCCACTACTCATGATGAGAAAAACATTACCTCTCAGAAGTACAAGCTCATATAACAAATTACAGTTAATAAAATAGTATTTACCCTTTCTGTGTGCTATGCACTGTTTCTACTGTGCATGATTTTTTGAATCTTTGTTCTCAATGCATTGAATTGGTTTAACAACCCAAGAATGGGTTGCAGTCTGTAGTTCGACTAACACTGATTACCAGGACTGTTTATCTGAATGTAATGAGCCTCAAAAGTGGAAGATCTTTTATATTAGGGTGGAGAAGTTACTTGTAAGTAGAAGAAATCAGAACAATGCCAACACCTTCTGCTTCATTAGAGTAATATTCTCAGCCCAGCACGGTGGCACACACCTGTAATCCTAGCACTTTGGCAGGCCGAGGCAGGCAGATCTCTTGAGGTCAGGAGTTGAAGGCCAGACTGGCCAACATGATGAAACCCCATCTCTACTAAAAATACAAAAATTAGCCAGGCATGGTGGCGTGGGCCTGTAATCCCAGCTACTCGGGAGGCTGAGGCAGGAGAATCACTTGAACGCAGGAGGTGGAGGTTGCAGTGAGCTGAGGTTACACCACCGCACTCCAGCCTGGGCAATAGAGCAAGACTCCATCTCAAAAAAAAAAAAAAAAGGGTAATATTCTTCAAGGCTTAATGACTGTCTAGTGGTAGAGTTTGGTGTAAAGTGTTTGATGAAGACCTTAACTATGTTTGTTTACTGTGGGAACATGGGCTCCAAAGAAAATTGTCAAGAGAATAATGACCAACAAAAAATGGGGGTGGAGTAAGGAATGAAATGAGTCCAGTGGAAATGAGAGTAGAATAGTGGAGACATGGAGTAACTTACATTTTTTACTTTGACTAAGATGACAGAGATGTGAAGTAAGTACAGCTGGTCCAAAAGTTTCTAATGGAATTCTGAGAGAAAATGATTAATTTCCTTTAAAAAATAAAAATAAAAATAAAGATAGTTGAAGAGACCACAAGGAATAGTGAAAAGTGACCTAGATCTAGCATGTAACTTCAGAAAATTTTATAACTAGCTATGCTGTTTCCTCATCTATAAATGATGTCATTGGTCTAGGAGATCCTTACTTTTACTACTGTAAATGGTAAAATGTCGATTCTGCATACTGCATCCACACTATTGACAGTGGAATGTGAATATGTATATTGTTCTCTAAGTGGTTTTTAGAATCATGGACACCAAGCCATTTTAATTATGAAGAAAATGATTTCTTAAATTAGTATTAGTAGTTTGTTAAATATTCTTTGGTCACACTTGATTTCTTCTTTTTAGTTACATGAACATGCAGCCTACTTGGTGGACAGTTTATGGGAGAGCTCTCAAGAACTGTTGAAAGACTGGGAATGTATGACAGAGTTGCTATTAGAAGAACCTGTTCAGGGAGAGGAAGGTATAGTATTCTGACAAGTTAATTTACATGATTTTGTATTTCCATTGATAGCAATACAGTTGTATATAGATCGCTTCTTAAAAACAAGCAATACAGTTGTATATAGACTGCTTCTTATATAAACATGCTGTGTCTTTTTGCCAAGAGAACAATTTGTTTTCTATAACAAGAATGTCTGAATCGTTTCTAACATCTTTCTGTATTAACACTGCCACCATGCCACATAAGTTTTTAAAAATCCGTATGCGTCATGTAATAGTCAAAAAAGTTTTTCTTTTTCCTTTTTAAATTTAAGTGACAGGGTCTTGCTCTGTCACCCAGGCTGGAGTGCAATGGCCCAATCATAGCTCACTGCAGCCTTGAACTACAGGGCTCAAGGGATCCTCCCACCTGAGACTATGGGCACATGCCACCACACTCAGCTAATTTTTAAATTTTTTGTGGAGACAGGGGATCTTATATGGTCCCCAGACTGCCTCAAGTAATCTTCCTGCCTCAGCCTTCCAAAGTGCTGGGATTACAGCATGAGCCACTGCACCTGGCCATAAAGGTTTTCTCGATGCTGATTTGAGATACAAAATACTGATGTAACTTAATGGTTTTTTTTTTTCTTAAGTGCATCTGGAATTTTTTTTTTTATTTTTTTGCTTAATTTATATATGAACTTGGGGAGAACCTTTTATACATAGTGATTTAATTAGACCACAGCCATCCCCTCTTTTGTTATATTTTCTTTAAGATGAAAATCAGGAAATCAGAGATAAGGTTATTTACCTGGCTGTTCGAGAAACGGGGACATAAGAGTAACATGATAGTTTTTGAAGTATGCATCTTTTTATATGCTAGTTAATAATATGCACAGCAAATTGAACATATATACCTAATAAAGAGGTTGTGTTGTAAAAGCTTATATGCATATTAGCTTGTTAGAACTAGAAATGCTTTTTCCTGTGTATGGTTAGGTTTTCAAACTAGCCCACA
Source organism: Piliocolobus tephrosceles (assembly GCF_002776525.5). NCBI lineage: Eukaryota > Metazoa > Chordata > Mammalia > Primates > Cercopithecidae > Piliocolobus > Piliocolobus tephrosceles. The sequence goes on along the minus strand of NC_045435.1, from coordinate 158,830,156 downwards.
GTAGTACTTTAAAGGACTGGTAACTCATATAATTCATACAACAGCCTTAGAAGGTGAGTGATGCCTTGATGTAAGGCCCACAGTAGATTGAACATGGTCTTCAGAATCAAAAGAAAATTTTTTGTGTGTGTGATTGAGTCTTGCTCTGTCACCCAGGCTGGAGTGCAGTGGCACATTCTCGGCTCACTGCAACCTCTGCCTCCCGGATTCATGTGATTCTTCTGCCTCAGGCTCCTGAGTAGCTGGGACTGCAGGCACATGCCACCACACCCAGCTAATTTTTGTACTTTTATTAGAGACAGGATTTCACCATGTTGACCAGGTTGGTCTTGAACTCCTGACCTCAGGTGATCCTCCCACCTTGGCCTACCATAGTGCTTGAATGACAGGCGTGAGCCACCGCGTCTGGCCAGAATCTAAAGAAATATTAATTCAGATTTTTAACTCTGTCTCTTGTTACTTATGTCCTCAAATTTTCTGATCCTTAGTTTGCCTTTTTCTATAACAGAGATTATTTCCTTGTGTACCTTATATAGCTGTGAAGATTAAGAAAGATAGTGTTCTATTGAGTCCCTTTTCTGCTTCCTGTATCCTTCTGTGTGGTTCATCCTTTTGAAATATTACAAGAGCATAATGAGCCATCCTCTGCAGTAGACTGCCCATACAGATTACTGGGAGAATGAGCATCCCCCGGTGTTCCTTCCAAGTAGTGATACTAATTTGTATTATCTATTCTGGCTTTGACATAATTCAGTGAGAGAAACAAGTTTGTGTTAAACCTAGATACATACTGGTAAACTGGTCCAAAATGCCTCTTCTAAACTAAAAATATTTTTCTTATTTACTATGTATGATACAAATTCTTCCCAGACTTTTCTCAGACCTTTCAAGGAAGAGCTTATTATGCTATATTTGTCTCTAGCTGTAATTGTTATTTACTTTATTTGCACATGGTTTTTCACTCCATGTATCCTTAGTAAGAAAGTGGCCCTAGACCAGGCGTGATGACTCACGCCAGTAATCCCAGCACTTTGGGAGGCTGAGGTAGGTGGATCACCTGAAGTCAGGAGTTTAAGACCAGCCTGGCCAACATGGCGAAACCCCGTCTCTACTAAAAATACAAAAAGTAGCTAGGTTTGGTGGCAGGCGCTTGTAATCCCATCTACTCGAGAGGCTGAGGCAGGAGGATCACTTAAACCCTAGAGGCAGAGATTGCAGTGAGCTGAGATCTCGCTGCTTCACTCCACCCTGGGCAACAGAGCGAGACTTCATCTCAAAAAAAAAAGAAGAAGATGGTCCTGTTGTTAAGTTGACAGGGCCCTCTGCTCACTAGGTGAAACTGTCCAATGTATTTTGAATTCCCTTCACTTTTGTGATCACAGGACTATGAACATACGCTCTGTTGCCCAGGTTGGAGTGCAGTGATGTGATTCTCGGCTCACTGCAACTTCTGCCTCCTCAGCTTAAGCAATCCTCTGACCTCAGCCTCCCAAGTAGCTGGGACTACAGGCGTGCACCACCATGCCTAATTTTTTGTATTTTCAGTAGAGATGGGGTTTTGCCATGTTGCCTAAGCTGGTCTCAAACTCCTGGGCTCAAGTAGTCCTCCTGCCTCAGCCTCCCAAAGTGCTGAGATTACAGGCGTGAGCCACCACTACTCCCCAGCTTACACATTCTGTTTCTAACTAACCTTAATATTCTCCCTGATAAAAATCAATTTCCCTCTAATGTCTAGTGCCTTAACACTTGAGTAAAGGGCCTCAGGTTAGTATTCAATGGTAGGTTCCATTCATTTTCCTTACCTTGTTTGTAGTCATAAAATTGCCAGAATAAGTTAGAGCTTCTCATTCCTTATTCCAACTCATTTTCTGTATATCACCCCATGTTCTATAAGGTTATTTCCAAGGAGAAGGAAGGCAAAGAACATAAATTAAGGGCCAGGTGCGGTGGTTCACGCCTGTAATCCCGGCACTTTGGGAGGCCGAGGTGGGTGGATCACAAGGTCAGGAGATCAAGACCATCCTGGCTAACATGGTGAAACCCCGTCTTTACTAAAAATACAAAAAATTAGCCATCCTGGTGGCGGTTGCCGGTAGTCCCAGCTACTCTGGAGGCTGAGGCAGGAAAATGGCGTGAACCCGGTTGATGAAGCTTGCAGTGAGCCAAGATCGTGCCACTGCACTCCAGCCTGGGCAACAGAGTGAGACTCGGTCTCCAAAAATAAACAAATATATATATAAAAAGAAGAGACAAGATAGTATGCTTTGGTATTGTTAACTTTCTCTCATGTTAATAAGATGTATAAGTCAGTAAATAATAATTACTAAGTCTTTTAGTCATGAAGGTGCTCTAGGTGCATTTTACTTGTTAAAATATATACTATTAGGTGTTTCATTGTGGTTTAAATTCTGTTTACAGTGGTTTTTTTTAACTGCCGGTCAAAAGGTTAGTTTGGCTTGGCTTGGGTTTGGTTGGTTGGTCTTAGGTAGAAAAGTAACTTACCAGATGGGAACAGTTTTAAAAGTCAACCACAGTTTTACTGATTGAATCTAGGTAGGCAGAGTCTAGGAAATTAGGCATAACAGTTGCAAAACTTTATCTACATAATGGCTTAATTTTTTTAATACATTTTATCTGTAGACATGTTGTACCACATGCATACCACATATAAGCTCTGGCACGGAGTGGCATCTAAGTTAATTTTCTGTGCTAGTATTTTGCTGTATTTTATAACAAAATGCTACCAGTAACTTTTTTTTAAAGTAATTTTTTAGATAGGTGTAATGTGTTAGAATTCCAGTGGAGAAGGCTCTAGTTAGCAGTTGAAGATGTAGGACTAAATTTTGGGAAAATAGACACACTGTGACAGACTACCAATATCAGTTTAAATCACAGTGGCCTTAAGACTGTCTTACAGTGTTTTTATGGGTGGGGGTGTGTGTGTATGTGTCAGGGAGTGTTTTACAGAAAAATCAAGTTGCTGAATAAATTTTTAGTGTAATGTGAGGATCTGGTTCTTGTCAACAGCTCTGCCACCAGGTAACAAGATCATAACCAAATCATGTAACTTCTGGATCTCAGCTTCTTAAACTGTAAAATGAGAAACTTTATTTTTTATTTTTTTGTGGTTTTTTTTTTTTTTTTCTTTTTTTTTGAGACTGAGTCTCGCTTTCCCACCCAGGCTGTAGTGCAGTGGCGGATCTCGGCTCATTGCAGCCTCCACCTCCTAGGTTCAAGTGATTCTCATGTGTCAGCCTCTCTAGTAGCTGGGATTACAGGCGCCCACCACCACGCCTGGCTAATTTTTGTATTTTTATTAGACATGGGTTTCACCATGTTGGCCAGGCTGGTCACGAACTACTGACCTCAAGTGATCTGCCTGCCTCGGCCTCCCAAAGTGCTGGGATTACAGGCATGAGCCACCACACCCGGCTGAGAAACTTTAACTAGATAATCTTCTTTGGTCATTTCTAGTATTAAAATTCTGTAATCCAGTTGATGAATGAAATAGCTATAAATAATAAGATTCTTAAAAGCAGGAATTATGAATTTATTAATAATTTAAATATATTTATTGACTATATGAGTCAAATATTATGCTAAGTGCTGAGCATAGAGTGTTACACTAGATGAGCTCACTGCCAATATGGAGCTTACATTCTCCTGGGAAAGGCAGACCAAAATTGAGTAAATATTCAAAATAATTTCAAGAGTTAGTTATTAGCTTTGGTGGTTAATTATAGGAGATCTATCTTTAGATTGAATCCTGATGGAAGACCTTCCTGAGCAGGCCACCTGTGAGCCAAGAAACTTAATGATAAGGCAGCCAGGCACGGTGGCTCATGCCTTTAATCCTAGCACTTTGGGCAGCCAAGTCCGGCAGATCACTTGCGGTTAGGAATTCGAGACCAGCCTGGCCAGCATGGTGAAACCCTATTTCTACTAAAAATCCAAAAAATTAGCTGGGTGTGGTGGCACGCGCCTTGTCATCCCAGCTACTCAGGAGACTGAAGCAGGAGAATCACAGGAACCCGGCAGGCAAGATCGTGCCACTGCACTCCAGCCTGGACAACAGAGCGAGACTCCATCTCAAAAAAAAAAAAAAGAAAAGAAAAGAAACTAAACGATAAGGGACCAGACAGGGAAAGTGTCATAAAAGAGCTATCTACATAGAGGAAATAACAATTTCAAAGTATCTGAAACATGAATGATGTTATGTTCTAGGAGATGCAATAGCTGGAACATAATGAACCAATGATACAAGATGTAATAGAAGCAGAAGTCAGATGATATAGAGCATTTTAGTTTATAAGTGAATTTATCGCATCCTAAATGTAATAAGGTGCTTTTGAAGATTTTAAACAGGGGAATAATGTGATCCAATTCATATTTTAAGAAAAATGCCTTTCATAGACGTTGTTTGGAAGAATACATAATCATTGCAGTGGTCTCTGTGAGGAATGATGGTAAAAATATAAAAGAAGGAGATGACTTATAAAGAGGGAAAGAGCCCATGGCTGAGTTAAAGATTCGATAGGAGACGAAAGCAGGAAGAGTGAGAAAGAATGAGAGTTCTACCTAACTATGAAAAGGATAAGAGATAATTATAACCTTTGCAAGCCCAGTAAAGAGGATGTTCAAGAGAGCCATAGTTCATAATATATATTGCAGAGGAGAAAAAAAGGCTACACAAATCATTTTGTGATGATTTAGATCATTGGTGATTTTAAAGCATGATTCAGTGATACTATATATATTCAATGATACCACAGTTCAAGGCGATAAGACTAAAATCAATAGTGAGGAAATGGAGATGCTGTGTTGTAGAAAGTTATATAGTTATATGTTGTGTTAGAAAGTTGAAATGACAGTTTGTACCATGAACAGCTACCCATTTGTTTCAATCAGTGTAACTGTTTGGCTCTTGTCCGTGGCTTAAGGCTTATTTGCTTTCAATTTTATTATGTGGTTTTGCTGTCATATCCCAAAAGGAATTTCGATTAAATTTCAACTGCTTTTCAGTTTACCTTATCTCCCCGTTCAGAGAAAATTTCTAAATGGATGGCTTCAAATGATAAAGTAACAAAATTGATGGAATTGAACAGTGTGCAACATTGAGTTATACTTCAACTCTACTGTGGATTTTACTCCCACAATAATGGGAGAATGTTTCTATTCTTGAGATAAGTTGTTCTGTCCTGCTTCACTTTCCATAAGACTATATTTTCTTCCTAAATAACAGACAATGCATTTAGTTCATAGGTAGCCTTGTACTTCCTTTAGCTGCAACCAAGTGTGAAGAAGTATGAATTTCTGAAATCATAAAAATAGAACTTTAGTTGTTATTGAGCAAAAAGCTTTTTTTGTATTACTAGGCATTGGATCATTTGGGTACAGATGGACAAGCCGATGTTTCATTTGTTTTTCCTAAGATAAGCTAAAGTTCATGTTTTTTTTTTTTTTTTTTTTTTAAGACAATTGTTAAAACACGGAATTAAGATGTACATACATATTTTTATAGGATAATTTTGGTACAGAATAAAGAACAAGATGTCGTTGTATCTTTTTTGCCTTTTCCTTGATTTTGCTCCAACTTAGTTTAAAATAATCAATGCAAACTTTTAAACCTTTGTAAGTTAATTGAATTCTTAAAAAATTTATACCTTGTTCTGTGTCTATAATACCTGCATCTACTGGTCTTCAATATAAATAAGTATACAGAGGGAGGGAGAAAGATAGAACTAAACTATTCGAATTATCAAAATCTGAGTTTAAGGCTGGGCACAGTGGCTCATGCCTGTAGTCTGGCACTTTGGGAGGCCAAGGTGGGTGGATCGCCTGAGGTCAGGAGTTCGAGACCAGCCACGCCAACATGGTGAAACCCTGTCTCTACTAAAAATACAAAAATTAGCTGGGTGTGGTGGCACATGCCTGTAATCCCAGCTACTTGGGAAGCTGAGGCAGGAGAATCGCTTAAACCCAGGAGGTAAGAGGTTGCAGTGAGCCAAGATCACGCCACTGCGCTCCAGCCTGGGTGACAGAGTGAGACTCCACCTCCAAAAAAAACAACAACAAAAAAATTGCTGAGTTTAAAAATACGTAAGAATGAGGCCAAGTGTGGTGACTCATGCTTGGAATCTCAGCACTGTGGGAGGCTGAGGCCGGTGGATCACTTGAGGTCAAGAGTTTGAGACCAGCCTGGCCATCATGGTAAAATCTCGACTCTCCTAAAAATACAAAAATTAGCCAGGTGTAGTGGCACACCTGTAATCCCAGCTATTCAGGAGGCTAAAGCAGGAGAATCATTTGAACCTGGGAGGCGGAGGTTGCCATGAGCTGAGATCATGCTCTGGCCTGGGCGACAGAGCAAGATTGTCTCAAAAAAGCAGGCTGGGCGCAGTGCCTCACATCTGTAATCCCAGTGCTTTGGTAGGTCAAGATGGGTGAATCACAAGGTCAGGGGTTCAAGATCAGCCTGGCCAAGATGATGAAACTCCATCTCTACTAAAACTACAAAAATCGGCCAGGCACCGTGGCAGCCGCCTGTAATCCCAGCTACTTGGGAGGCTGAGGCAGGAGAATCGCTTGAACCTAGGTGGCAGAGGTTGCAGTGAGCCAAGATCGCCCCACTGCATTCCAGCCTGGGTGACAGAGTGAAATTCCATCTCAAAAAAAAAAAAAAAAATTTTTTTTAAATGGATTCATGAAAGTATAGAGTCTATGTGAAGGAAACCATAGTTTTAATTAAATGACTTAAGATCTCAAAAGTGAAAAGCTATATTGTATTTCGAGCTGAAAAGGTCTTTTTTTTTTTTTTTTTTCATGGTACTAGTCATAATTCCAGTGAGTGAGAGTTCTGGGAGGTATGGTGAATAGGAACTAACTAAGCAAAATGATTTCAAAATTTGTATAGAATTTTAAACTTATGTTGAAAAGACAGTATAGCATAGTGCTTAAAAGAACTGACTCTGGAGTCAAACTACCTGAGTTCATATATTAGCTCTACTACTAACTAAGTGCATCTCTCTGTGGCTCATTTTCCTGTCTGTAAAGTGAAAATATTAGTTCCTATATCTTGGAAATGTTTTGCGGATAAAACAAGTTATTAAATATAAGCCACTTATGACAGTGCTTTAGACATAGAAAATTCTTAATAAATTAATTGCTATTAGCATTATAGAAATTACACAAAATTTTAGAAAAAGGGCTAGATAAGGGAAACTTGCTTATATATTCAAGTTGGTTGAATTAAGTTACATATTAAGTTATAACAAATTACTCCATAGGTCTAGTATAATCAAAGCAGTAAAGTATTGTCATAGAAATATACAAATAGATTAGTGAAACTAAAGAATCCAAAAATACCTGAACCATGTTTAAAAATGACATTTAAATTAAAAAGGGAAATCTGGTTTAACAGTGGTGGAGACAACTGGCTATTTGCTGGGAATCAACAGGCCCACCTACTATCGTCAGAAATAAATGCCAAATAGGTTAAAAATACCAAAGCAAGAGAGACGGAAAAAGTGAAAGGAAGGAAGAGCAAAAGAGCAAGCGAGCACATGAGACAGCAAAAGACGAAATAAATTAGAAGAAAATGAAGAACATATTAGTGTAACCTCCAGGACAGAGAGATCTTTGAAGGCAGTACAAGAAACCTGGAAGCCATAAAACAAAAGGAGACAGATGTGACTTTTTAAAAATTAACAATTTCTGGCCGGGCGAGGTGGCTCAAGCCTGTAATCCCAGCACTTTGGGAGACTGAGACGGGCAGATCACGAGGTCAGGAGATCAAGACCATCCTGGCTAACAGCGTGAAACCCCGTCTCTACTAAAAAAATACAAAAAACTAGCCAGGCATGGTGGCAGGCGCCTGTAGTCCCAGCTACTCGGGAGGCTGAGGCAGGAGAATGGCATAAACCCGGGAGGCGGAGGTTTCAGTGAGCTGAGATCCAGCCACCGCACTCCAGCCTAGGCGACAGAGTGAGACACCATCTCAAAATAAATAAATAAATAAATAACAATTTCTGTCTGACAAAAGATACCATAAAGTGTCTGATAACAAATGACAAACCGGGAGAAAATACTTGCATCATTCAAAAGGTTAAAAAGTACTACCCCTACCATACAAGAGTTCTCAAATTGATAAGAAAGGTGAATAGTAGCACAAAAACAGGTGAAGAATAAACATAGACAAATCTTAGGGAAAAATAGAAAATATATTCCACTTAACTAATTAGTAGATAGGAAGGAGCAAAATGATAACCAAATACCCCTTATCAACCATTGGACTGACAAAAATTAAAATGGTTTATTAACATCTAGTGTTCACAGGGATATAAGGAACCAAACATTCATAACATTGCAGTTGGGGATATACATTATAATAAATAATCTTATGATTTCTCAGTATCAAGATCTTACCATTTGAATCCGTTATTCTTTGGAGAATTATTGTACAGAAATAAATGTATTAGTTGCATAAATATATGTCTATTAATGATGTTTATTGAAGCATTGTTCCGTGTCAAAAATCAGGAAATTATTTGAATGACCATAAGTAGAAGGCTGACTAAATTATGGTACATACATTAGATAGTAATTTATTAAGATAATTATTATATGTGTATATTGACTTGAAAAATATTAACTGTTTTTAAAAACATACGGCATAGCCTTTTTTTATTAAAAAAAGTCCTATTATATGAGTTTTGAAATTATGTAGAAGGAAACACAGTAAAATTTTAGAATTGCCTAACTCAGAAAGGTAGCATTAGAAGAAACCAGAGTTTATCCTTTTATTCTTTACTTTGTATCTCTTTCCTGTTTGACTTATGACAGCAAGCACATAATTACTTTAAAAAAAAAAAAAAAGAAATAGCAAAGTACAGAGCTTTAGTCTTTAAAATAAGCAGTAATAGAATGTTTTCAGTTTTTTTATAATGTGTTCGTTTTTAATACATGGTTATTGTAAAACTGTCTACTCATGCTCATGTATTTTGTTTTACTTTAGCAATGTCTGATCGTCAAGAGAGTGCTCTTATAGAGCTAATGGTTTGTACAATTCGTCAAGCTGCTGAGGCACATCCTCCGGTGGGAAGGGGTACTGGCAAGAGAGTAAGTTAAATTAGTGAGAAATCTACTAAAAGGTTTTTAATGCAATTAACTGTCTTAAATATTTGGAAATTTTACTGATATTTGTATCCCTAAAAACATGGTATTTTTATAAATGATGGACTATGGTGCTTCATCTTTATATCCTATCTGCTATACTCAGTTTCCAAAAATAGATTCTTTGCTTCATGCTCCTGTAGCACCTATACCTGCTTCTGTTGTTGTACTTATATGGTATTTTAAGGATTTTTATATCCATTAAAAAAAAAAAAGTACCTAAAGGCTGTGGAAGCAAAATGCCTAGTTTGCAAGTTCTTCTATTTAGCAGCTACATAATCTTGAGATAGATTAATGATTTTTCTATGTCTTAGTTTCCTTATCTGTAATATGGGACTAATAATAGAGGTATTTATATTAGAGATGAGTTGAGATAATCATAGATGAAGAGACTCCTGGCTCTGTTGGTTTGAAGAGATAGGCAAATCTGTCCGCAAAAAGCAAGTATAAAAAAACTAGAATGTATTGTCAAAAACATTACATCAGGGCTCTGGAAATTCACCAGAGATTAAAACACACACACACACACACACATTGGGAAATATTTTTTCCTGAAAAACTGATAGAGCTTCAGATAAAAGCAGTGGAAGTCTGTGGCCTTCTTGTCAATACACATGTACCCCCACGCTCGGTCAGTAAGATCTGTAGTTTGTTACCAGAGTGGCACTGGGTGCAAAAACCCTAAGCTTTCCTGTCAGAGAGAATGGATTCAACATGGACAAGTAATAAAAGCCCACAGCTTTTGTTAATTAGAAGTAGTGAACTTGGTAGAAACAAACAGGAAAAACCTACAGGTTCAATAATCTGGGGTTGTGGTAAGAGTACTGGACCAGCCGAAAATTTAACTGCCAAATCTTAGAAATGAGAATGCTATAAAAGGATTAGCTGTGCTCTCCATACATCCCTGGCTGACTAGGAAACATTAGAGACATTAATGGAAAGTAAAAGTCAAGCAAAATCTAAGAACTGGGTGAACTTTGAACATGCTCCCTAACCAACAACAGATCATTTCTCAGAGGGGTGGAAGCCTGATTGAAGCCACAAATATTGCAATATTTGAACACAACTTCTGCCCAAATGATTGGTTGACTACTAATTTATTCAAACACAACTAGGACTCCTAGGAAGACAGGCTAAAAAACAAAAGTAAGAATAAAAATTCTGAGCAGAGATAGCAGAAGTAACTCACTATGGAGGAAACAGATTATTCAGTTTACGTTAAAGATTCCCTTTAAAAAACTGGAAACTTTTATAATTACAAAAAATTAAAATCTATAGTTAAAAATTGAAATCCTCCAGATTCGGTGACTCATGCCTGTAATCCCAGCACTTATGAGGCCGAGGTGGGGGATCACTTGAAGTCAGGAGTTCAAGACCAGCCTGGCCAACATGGTGAAACCCCATCTCTACTAAAAATACAAAAATGAGCTGGGCAGGGTGGCAAGGGCCTGTAGTCCCAGTTACTTGGGAGGCTGAAGTAGGAGAATCACTTGAACCCGGAGGCAGAGGTTGCAGGGAGCCGAGATCATGCCACTGCCTTTCAGCCTGGGTGACAGAGCAAGGCTCTGTCTCAAAACAAAACAAAAAAAGCAAAACACAATTAAAATCCTTAGTTACTGTATTATCCAAAAATGTCTACTTTCAAGAAAAACTACAACCATGCAAAGAAACAGTAAAATGTGACCATACTCAGGGAAAAGAAGCAGACTATAGAAATGGCTTCTCAGTAGGCCTGTATGTTGGATTTAGCAGGCAAAGACTTCAGAGGCCTTTTAATGAATATATTCAAAGAATTACAAGAAAATATGAAAACAAGAAGTAGAGAATCTCATATATATGAAAACCCAATATGGAATTTGGGTTTTCCATATTATGGAAATAATGAAAACCCAACTGGAATTGGGTTTATGAAAACCCAAATGGAATTTCTGGTGAGAAGTACAATGCAAAAATTTAAAATTAACTGAATAAGTTAATTAGCAGATTTAAGATGATGAAAGAAACAATAGAAAAACATGAAGATTAATAGAAATCCATTCTGAAGAACAGAGAAGAAAAAAGATTGAAGAAATATTATCAGAGCCTCAGAAATGTGTGGAACACCATCATGTGCACTGAAGTATGTATAATGGGAGTCCCAGAAGGAAAGGAGAGAGGGATAGAGGCAGAAAAAATACTTGAAGAAATCACTGAAAACCTCCCAAATTTAGTGAGAGACAATCTACAGATTCAAGAAGCTTAACAAAACCCAAGTAAAATAAACACAAAAGTTCCACATGTAGACACAACATAGTCACGTTGTTAAAAGACAAAGACAAAAAATCTTGAAAGCAACAAGAGATAAACAACTAATGTAGAGAGCAGTACCAATAGGATTAAAAGTTAGCTTATCAGAAACAGTGGAGCCCAGAAGACAGTGGAATGACATATTCAATGAAAGTCAACAAAATGGCCAACCACGAATTATAAATTTAATAAGATTGTCTTCCAAAGATGAAGGGTAAAAAACCATTACCAGAGAAACAGAAAGGAGAAATTTGGAGAATGTGTTGCTAGATCTGCCATACCAGAAATACTAGAAGAAGTCCTTCAGCCGGATGCAGTGGCTCACGCCTGTAATCCCAGCACTTTGGGAGGCTGAGGCGGGTGGATCACAAAGTCAGGAGTTCGAGACCAGCCTGGCCAACATGGTGAAACCCCATCTCTACTAAAAATACAAAAATTAGCGAGGCATGGTGGCACATATCTGTAGTGCCAGCTACTCGGAAGGCTGAGGCAGGAGAATCTCTTGAACCTGGGAAACGGAGGTTGTGGTGAGCCAAGATGTTGCAGCTGCACTCCAGCCTGGGCAACAGAGCAACACTCCAACTCAAAAAAAAAAAAAGAAAAGAAAAAAGAGTCCTTCAAGCCATAAAGAATACCATAAGATGATAAAACGAATCCACAAGAAGGAATGGAAAAAGAAGGAATGGGCTGGATGCGGTGGCTCACACCTGTAATCCTATCACTTTGGGAGGCTGAGGCAGGTGGATTACTTAAGGTCAGGAGTTCAAGACCAGCCTGGCCAACATGATGAAACCCCATCTCTACTAAAATTACAAAAATTAACTGGTTGTGGTAATCCCAGCTACTCAAGAGGCTGAGACAGGAGAATTGCTTGAACCCAGGAGGCAGAAGTTTCAGTGAGCCAGGATCACCCCACTGCACTCTAGCCTGGGTGACAGAGTAAGACTCTGTCTCCAAAAAAAGGGAAGAGCGTAAATCTGAAATGGTAAGTATGTGAGTGGATGTAAAAGGTAAAAGGCTGTGTGTGTGTGTGTGTGTGTGTATGTGTGTGTGTCTGTTTCCTTCTCTTAATTTCTTTGAAAGAACATGAAATTACTTAAATCAAGCTTGTCTAACCTATGGCCCACAGGCTGCATGTGGCCCAGGACGGCTTTGAATGCAGCCCAACACAAATTTGTAAACTGTCTTAAAAGATTATGAGATATTTTTGCTGGTTTTTTTTTTTTTTTTTTTTTAAGCTCTTCAGCTGTCGTTAGTGGTAATGTATTTTATGTGTGGCCCCAGACAATTGTTCTTCCATTGTGGCCCAGGGAAGCCAACAAATTGGATACCCCTATTTAAATCAATAGTGATAGCACTATAGTGTTGAGATTATAACATAAATATATTGACAAGAGTAACACAAAAGGGAAAAAGATATGGAACTATATTGGAGCAAAATTGCTCTGTTTTATTATAATTAATTCAATATCAACCTGAAGTCAGTTATAAGTTAAAAATGTATATTATAATCCCTACAGTAATCCTTCATACTTAAAAATAAAAGCAGAGGAATTATAGTGGTCCTCATCTCTTAGAGACATATACTGAAATATTTAAGGGTGAAATTATATACTGTTTACCCTTGAACAATGCAGGAGTTAGTGGCACTGACCTGCACAGTCAAAACTCCACGTGTGCTCACTTGGGCAGCAGATATACTGAATTTGGAACAATACAGAGAAGAAGAGCATGGCCCCTGTGCAAGGATGACATGCAAATTTATGAAACATTTTATGAATCTTAAAACTTTAAAAATTCACATGTAACTTTTGATTCCCCCAGAACTTAACTGCTGTAGCCTACTAGTAGCCTAAATGATGAGAAGCCTTAAAGCTGTTAGCACAAACAATGGATTAACACATTTTGTATGTAATATGTGTTTTACACTGTATTCTTACAATAAAGTAAGCCAGAGGAGAAAAAATTTTTAAGAAAATCATAAGGAAGAGAAAATATATTTACTATTTGTTAACTGGATCAACATAAAAGTCTTCATCCTTGACATCTTGACATTGAGTACACTGAGGAGGAGGAGGAAGAGGGTTTTTCCCTTGCTGTCTCCAGTGGCAGAAGCAGAAGAGATGGAGATGGAAGGAGAGGCAGGTGCACTCTGTTTACAGAAATACATTGTAATTTCTGTCTTTTTGCTTTTTTCATTTCTCTAACAATGTTTCTGTGTGATACCAATCCTCCTTCCACTATTTGCTTTAATTTCAGTGCCCTCGTAATATAAGGGTCTGCGTCACCAAAGAAGCAAAAGCAGTCTTGAATAATTGGAACTGTTCTGCCAAATTAGCTAATGTTAATTTAGGCACCCCCCTTCTTCAGCATTTTCTTCCTCATCATCTGGCACCACTTCAGAAGCACTCCATCAAGTCATCCTCTATTAGTTCCTCTGGTGTAGTGTCTTTTTTGTTTTTGAGACAGAGTTTCACTCTTGTCCAGGCTGGAGTGCAGTGGCGTGATCTCGGCTTACGGCAACCTCCGCCTCCCAGATTCAAGCGATTCTCCTGTCTCAGACTTCCAAGTAGCAAGGATTACATGTGCTCGCCACCCGCCCAGCTAATTTTTGTATTTTTAGTAGACACAGGATTTCGCCATGTTGGCCAGGCTGGTCTCTTGAACTCCTGACTTAAGGTCATCCACCCGTCTCGGCCTCCCAAAGTGCCGGGATTACAGGTGTGAGCCACCTCTCTCAGCCTTTTTTTGGAGACAAGAGTCTCACTCTGTTACCCGGGCTGGAGTGCAGTGATGCTCTCTGGGCTCACTGCATCCTCTGCCTCATGGGTTCAAGCAATTCTCCTGCCTCAGCCTCTGGAGTAGCTGGGTTTTACAGGCATGTGCCACCATGCCCAGCTAATTTTCTGTGTTTGTAGTAGATACGGGGTTTCACCATGTTGGCCAGGCTTCTCTCGAACTCCTGACCTCAGGTGATTCTCCCACCTTGGCATCCCGAAGTGCTGGGATTACAGACGTGAGCCATCATTCCTGGCTGGTGTCTATTTGCTCTCTAATTTCTCTAAGATCTATATCTTGAAGTCTTTCATTCCCCGCATTTTATACTATAACCATAATATCTGATGTTTTTCTTTTTCTTTTTTTTTGAGACGGAGTCTTGCTCTGTCGCCCGGGCTGGAGTGCAGTGGCCGGATCTCAGCTCACTGCAAGCTCCGCCTCCAGGGTTTACGCCATTCTCCCGCCTCAGCCTCCCGAGTAGCTGGGACTACAGGTGCCCGCCACCTCGCCCAGCTAGTTTTTTGTATTTTTTAGTAGAGACGGAGTTTCACCGTGTTAGCCAGGATGGTCTCGATCTCCTGACCTCGTGATCCGCCCGTCTCGGCCTCCCAAAGTGCTGGGATTACAGGCTTGAGCCACCGCGCCCGGCCTGATGTTTTTCTTAATTGGTTCTGTCATAAGTTCTGTGAAATCGTACATAATGTCTGGACACAGTTTTCTCCAACAGGTATTTATTTTTGGGGGGACTTGATGACTTTAGAACAACAATGGCATTTTCGGTGGTACAATTCTTCCAGACTTTCATGATATTCTAGCAGGGTTGTCTTCAATAGTGTTGACAGTCTTTTCCATTGAGTACTATGTTTAATGACTTTTAAGGGTTCTATGAACCCCTGATCTGTAGGCTGATTTAGAGATATTGTGTTTAGAAGCAAGTAGACCATTTTGATGCCTGTGGCGTTGAACTTACTGGATTCTGGTTGGTCAGGGGCATTGTCCATTATCAGAAGAACTTTAAAAGGCAGTCCCTTACTGGCAAGGTACTTGCTGGCTTCAGGGACAAAGCGTCAGTGGAAACCAGTCCAGAAAAGGGGTTTTTGTTGTCCAGGCCTCCTTGTTACACATTACTGGCCAAAAGGACTGGCAGCTGGTGTTTATCATTTCCCTTCAAGGCTTTTGAGGGTTAGCAGCTTTACAGATAAGGGCAGTCCTGATCATAAACCCAGCTTCATTTGCACAAATGAGTAGATTAATGTTATTTCTTCTTGCTTTAAAGTGGTGCTCACTTCTCTTCCTTACTAATAAGTGTCCTTTGTGGCATTTTTTTTTCCCCCAGAGTAGGGCACTTTGATCTGCATTAAAAACCTGTGCAGGCAGATATCCTTTCTCTTGAGCGATTTTCTTAATGGCATCTTGAAGACTGGTCAGCTGCCTCTTGGTCAGCAGAAACTGTTTTTCCTGTTCTCCTAACGTTTTTAAAGTGAAACCTCTTTCTAAAATTATCAAACTATCCTTTGCTGGCTTTAAATTCTCCAGCTTTGTAACGTTCACTTTCTGTTTGCTTTAAGTTGTCATTATATGACTTTACTCTTTTTGAATCATATGAGTATAGGTGTGCCTTTTTTGTAGCAATTCTGCACCCATATATAAGCTGTACTTTTAATGTGAAATAAAAAGGTATTTTGGAAAAGGTACAATGGTTTTTGCACCTGAGAGTATAGCAGTGATGGCTTTACGAAATTTTTTTTTTTTTTTTTTACAATAGTCCGTGTACTGGATTCATTTATCTTGAAATGGTGGGCAACTATAGCTGCAGACATATCAAGCAATTTAATTTTTTTCTTTAGATTTTGTCTTGTAATAACTTTTCTCTGCTTCTTGGGAACACTTCCAGCATCACTAGTAGCACATATGGGTCCCATGATGTTATTCAGGGTTTATGGTATTGCACTAAACATGATAAGTGAGAACCACAAGATCACTTTTGACTGTGATACACAATTCACTGAAGAGACCAACTGTTCATGTGAAGATGATTAGTGTCATGGGACTTTTTTAGTAAATATTTGGCAATACTTGAGCTCACTGCAACAGCAACAGTAGATGTGTACAATATTATTGTAGTGGAATGTTTACTATAGTTGATTCTGTACAGTTATGATTAATGCTATATCTTTTTTTTCTTTTTTTGAGATGGAGTCTCGCTCTGTTACCCAGGCAGGAGTGCAGTCGTGTGATCTCTGCTCACTTCAACCTCTGCCTCCCGGGTTCAAGCGATTCTCCTGCCTCAGCCTCCCGAGCAGGTGGGATTACATGCGTGTGCCACCACACCCCACTAATTTTTGTATTTTTTTTCTTTTTTTTTTTGAGACGGAGTCTCACTCTGTCCCCCAGGCTGGAGTGCAGTGGCACGATCTCGGCTCACTACAAGTTCCGCCTCCCGAGTTCAGGCCATTCTCCTGCCTCAGCCTCCTGAGTAGCTGGGACTACAGGCGCCGCCGGCCACTGCGCCCGGCTAATTTTTTGTATTGTTAGTAGAGACGGGGTTTCACCGTGTTAGCCAGGATGGTCTCAATCTCCTGACCTCGTGATCCACCCATCTCGGCCTCCCAAAGTGCTGGAATTACAGGCGTAAGTCACTGCACCCAGCCTTTTTTTTTTTTTTAAACACGGAGTCACTCTGTCGCCCAGGCTGGAGTGCTGTGGTGTGATCTCGGCTTACTGCAAGCTCTGCCTCGCAGGTTCACGCCCTTCTCCTGCCTTGGCCTCCCGAGTAGCTGGGACTACAGGTGCCCGCCACCACGCCCGGCTAATTTTTAGTAGAGGCATGTGTTTTTAGTAGAGGCAGGATTTCACTGTGTTAGCCAGGATGGTCTCCATCTCCTGACCTCATGATCTGCCCGCCTCAGCCTCCCAAAGTGCTGGGGTTACAGACGTGAACCACCATGCTCGGCCTATATTTTTTACTAGAGTTGGGGTTTCATTATGTTGGCCAGACTGCTCTTGAACTCCTGATGTCCAGTGATCTGTCTGTCTCAGCCTCCCAAAGTGCTGGGATTACAGGCGTGAGCCACCACTCCCAGCCATAATACTATATCTTTATTCACATTGCTGTCATGTGCGAATGGTGCCATGTGCAGCCTGTAAGTGTGTGTGTAAGTTTTGATAAATGTTAAGTTCTTACAATAGATTCGTATATATTTTATAGTAGTGAACGTTAAATATCTACATATATTTTATACATCATGGTGAATCTAAATTTGCTTTGGTTTTCCAATAGGCTACATGGCTTGTCTGCAAGTTTTTTTTTAATTGTTGCAGATCTCCAAAAAATTTTCCAATATGTTTATTGAAAAATATCTGTATATAAATGAACCATGTAGTTCCAAACTGTGTTTGGACAAATGTGCAAGGATATGCCCTAAAATGCCTTGGAAAAAAAAAAAAATACTGCAGGAGAATTAATGAAACAAGAATGACAGGGCTAATGGTTATTGTTCTGCTTTTGAATGTTTCTAAAATTTTCCTTAATAGTCTTTAAATTATGTGCTGTCCCACCTTTGACTAGTGATAAGCCCCTTCATACTAATTTCTTGTTCTTTTCACATATCTTCTTCTTTTTTAATTACTTTCTTGCTTTCTTAGGAAACAAGATGCCCCAAGTTCACTTTCTACCTTTACTGCTTGAGTAGTTACCTATTGCAGTGTAACAAATTACTCCAAAGTTAAAGATGTGTGAAATAATAAGCCTTTATTATCTCATACAGTTTCTGTAGATCAGAAATTTTGGAAGAGCTTAACTATTCTTTTGGCTTAGGGTCTTCCATAGGGTTGCAGTCAAGACGTTAGCCTGGTCTTTAGTATCTGAAGACTTGACTTGGAATTGCAGAATCCACTTCCACAATGGCTTACAAGTTAGTGCTGAGCATTGGTAGATCTTAGTGCTTCACCATGTGGGTTTCTCTATAGGACTGTTTGAATGTTTTCATGACATGGCTGCTGACTTTTCCTAGAGTGAATGATCCAAAAGAATAAGGTAGACACTGCCATATCTTTTATAACATAACCTCAAAAATTACACAGTATCATTTTCAAAATATCCTATTGGTTATACAAGTCAGCTTTATACATTGTAGGAAGAGGTTGTATAAGGGCATGAATACAAGGAAGGTAGGGATCATTGAGATTTACTTGAATTTTAGATTCCACACTAGCACAAGAATCAGCCATTTCTCCAATGAGCCATGGTTCCTTTTAATACAGATTAGTATTTAAAGATTAAAATACTGGTACTCAGTTAAGAGGATGTACTTACTGTTAATTGCTTATGATTTCTGCTAGGTACTTTTAGTAGACAGAGTAATAAATGTATATATATGTATATACATTTAAATCATACATTCATTTTGATGTTTGACCTAAATTTAGCCTAACAGGGTTTTTACCTCTTCGAATTTATGAGTTTCTTCCCAAATTAATTTTTTTGAAATAGGTAAAACATTTACATTGTTAAAAAGTCAAAAACGTGAAAAGATGTAGTCAGAGAAGTCTTATTTATATACCTTTCTCTACACCTCATTCTTATTAGTAACCATTTTTATTCGTTTCTGGTTTATTCTTCAGGTGTTTCATTTTGCACAAATAGTTAAAGGCATGTACACATACAGATGTATGTATTCATATTTCCCATTCCACCCACTCACCCCCAATCTTTTACCAAAGATAGTATACTTTATACACTATTCTATACCTTTCTTTTTTTAGCAGTGTATCCTGGAAATCAGTTCTTATCTTTATTTGGAGGTCTTCATTTTCTTCTGGCTATATAGTGTCTATTAGATGGATACACTACTGAAAGTTCACCTATGCACAGTCTTTTGGACTGTTGCTAGTCTTTTGCTACTAGAAATAATGAATAATCAGCTGGACACGGTGGCTCACGCCTGTAATCCCAACACTTTGGGAGGCCGAGGTGGGCAGATCACGAAGTCGGGAGATTGAGACCATCCTGGCTAACATGAAACCCCGTCTCTACTAAAAATACAAAAATTAGCTGGGTATGGTGGTGCGTGCCTGTAATCCCAGCTACTCGGGAGGCTGAGACAGGAGAATCTCTTGAACCAGGGAGTCAGAGGTTGCGGTGAGCTGAGATTGCAGCACTGCACTCCAGCCTGGCGACAGAGCGAGACTCCATCTCAGAAAAAAAAAAAAAAAAAGAAATAATGAATAATCGTATGCATATCTCATTACTTGTATCAGGTGTGTTGGGGAGATAGAATTGGTACTGCTAGGTCAGAGGAAAAATATGTGTACAATTTTGTTAGATTATTGGCAGATTCCTTCATCATAGGTGTCATGCCATTTTTGTTATCCCCTCAGAGGTATTTTGAGGACTAGATGAGTTCAAGTATGTAGAGTGTCTAACAAAATGATCACTCAGGCTGGGTGCAGTGGCTCACGCCTGTAATCCTAGCACTTTGAGAGGCCGAGGTGGGCGGATCACTTGCGGTCAGGAGTTAGACCAGCCTGGCCAATATGGGGAAAACCCGTCTCTACCAAAAATACAAAACTTAGCCAGACGTAGTGGTACGCACCTGTAGTCCCAGCCACTTGGGTGGCTAAGGCAGGAGAATCGCTCAAACCCAGGTAGCAAAGCGGAGGTTGCAGTGAGCCAATATCGCACCATTGCACTCCAGCCTGGGTGTCACAACGAGACTTCGTCTCAAAAATAAATAAATAAATAAATAAATAAATAAATAAATAAATAAATAAAAAGATCGTGCCATCAAAAATAACTATTTCCCTGAAATCAGTATCCTTAGACGTTTCATACATTGTCAAATGAATTTCAAGACTTTTCAATATCTTGAATACATTCCTAGACATACATGTAGTTCCGTTAATTGCTTTGTGCAGAGCTAAACACAGTGGTTGGTAGATCATTCACAGGTGATTATTTTATATGCTTAAAAGATTGAACAACAAGGCTGGGCGTGGTGGATAACTTGAGGTTAGGAGTTTGAGACCAGCCTCGTCAACATGGTGAAACCCCATCTCTACAAAAATACAAGAATTAGCCAGGCATGGTGGCACATACCCATAGTCCCAACTACTCAGGAGGCTGACGCAGGAGAATCACTCGAACCCAGGAGGCAGAGGTTGCAGGGAGCCAAGATCATGCCACTGCACTCCAGAGCAAGACTCTGTCTCAAAAATAAAAATTTTTTAAAAAAAAGACTGAACAACAAATAGGCAGTGCTATTACTTCTTGCACATATTCTTAAACATTGGGGTTCACATTTATAAAGTGGCAATTTATATTGGAATGTTCCTGTTCTGTAAAACCATTCGACATTATGATGGCAAATCCCTTCAAGATAATAAAATGCAGAATACTTAGGGGAAATTATTATGTTAAACTGAGCTTGCATTTTAATCTTTTATTTTTGGAGTCACCTGTGGTTTCACAAGTTGGATACAGGCTAAAGTGATGAGCATTATCAGCTTAAATTTGTTCCATGAGCACAGACTATACTCTTTTTTGTTGATTGCTGTATAACAGATTTATGAGCTTAGTTACAAGGAGACTTAAATGTAAATGAATCCAGAGATATTATTAGTATATGCTTTAAAAATAAGTGAGAATATATTAACTTCTGTTGGTATTTAAAAAGCATTACTTTAAAAAGTGTGTGTATATTTAACATAGGAAGATCTCTGTTAACACGTTGAGATTAAAACCCTAGAAAAATTTGGTTTGATTGGTTTCAGTATTTTAATAATGGTAACTATGGTTTTATTAAAATGTGTATATTTTTATTTGACATAAACAGATAGTAATTCGCCCAAACTTTAGCTGTTTGATAAAGTAGTAGTGCATGTTATGTAAAAATTTGCATAAATTTTTATGTATTTATTTCAGTCATTAAGCCTCTCTTAAATATTTGGTTATATTATTTGCCAGTGCTTCATCAATATATGTAACATTTTGGATTTATAATTTAGCACAACACCCTTTAATTCTTTTCTGACTTTATTTCTAGGTGCTAACTGCCAAAGAAAGGAAAACTCAAATTGATGATAGAAACAAATTGACTGAACATTTTATTATTACACTTCCTATGTTACTGTCAAAGGTACAGTTTCCTTTACAGTTTTGTTATGTCACTGAGTTTGCTTTCATTGTACTATTAAAGTAGTTACTGTCTTTTTCTTTGCTTCTTCTCCTTCTAGTATTCTGCAGATGCAGAGAAGGTAGCAAACTTGCTACAAATCCCACAGTATTTTGATTTAGAAATCTACAGCACAGGTAGAATGGAAAAGGTAATGATACTATGAAATTGAAATTCAGCTATTATAGTTTTATTAACTGAATTATTTTCATGTACTCTTATAGGCTTATTTGTTATTTGACAGATGCTAATTTTTTATTTTTTATTATTAATCTAAATATTACAGTTTTTCTTTTTTTGTCTTCTCAGCATCTGGATGCTTTATTAAAACAGATTAAGTTTGTTGTGGAGAAACATGTAGAATCAGATGTTCTAGAAGCCTGCAGTAAAACCTATAGCATCTTATGCAGTGAAGAATATACCATCCAGAACAGAGTTGACATAGCTCGAAGCCAGCTGATTGATGAGTTTGTAGATCGATTCAATCATTCTGTGGAAGACCTATTGCAAGAGGTCTGTTCTAAAGTTAATGTGTACATATAATAATATAGACTAAGAATTTAAGATAGCTGAGTGTGTAAAGCATTTTCATTTTAAAATGAAATCGAGTAGAATTTTCTGCCCCTTCCAAAACTTAGCAACCTTATTATAATTGTGTATTCTATAAAGATCAGCCTTGGTTATGCCTTATTTTTATTCTAAAAGTCTGTCATAAAAACTAGAATTTTTTTCTCTTTCAAGAATTTTTTTTTTTTTTTTTTTGAGACAGAGTCTTGCTTTGTCACCAAGGCTAGAGTGCAGTGGCACGATCTCAGCTCATTGCTCACCACAGCCTCTGCCTCCCAGGTTCAAGTGATTCTCCTGCCTCAACCTCTGGAGTAGCTGGGATTACAGGCACCTGTCACCACGCTCAGCTAATTTTTTTATTTTTAGTAGAAACGGGCTTTCACCATGTTGGCCGGGCTGGTGTTGAACCGCTGATCTCAAGTGATCTGCCCACCTCAGCCTCCCAAAGTGCTGGGATTACAGGCATGAGCCACTACACCCGGCAAAAAAATCTCTTTAAAGTCTAATTTTTCCTAACCCATTTTCTATTTCTGGGACCTTATTTACATTTTAATATTGCTGAATTATTGTGATGTGCTAATGAATAGAGCATGCAAATTAAGTCTGCTTTTAAGGATGCCTGCTTATCAGTGGTATGCCCAAGATATCAGGCAAGCATTTCCAATTGCTTATTTTCTAATTATTTCTGTGACTTCTTCCTCTTTCCCTCTCTTTCATCAATCTATGTAAGGCAATCTGGGATTTCCATAGTTCTCTGTGCTCTGATGACCACATAACTGATTTATAAAAGACTCTTTCCTACTATTGGAATTCAACCATTATTTATGATTTTTCATTAATTGTGATTTTCAGGCTACAAAAGTGACTGACAATAAAATATTGGAAATAATCATTGAAAGTCTTTCAAGTACATACCTTTCACTTAGAAATTTTAAAGGGTTTTATCTTATAGTATTAATCAGAAAACTTTTCAAAGTCATGTTTATCACGACATTATTTAAAATGCAGAAATTATTTCTAGGTTGTTAGAGTTATGGGTGTTTTTGCCTTTTTGCTTATTTGTATTATGGATCTACAATGAATATATACTATTTATATAATTTAAAAGAATAGGCAGTAAATAGTAATATACTATAATGTGAGTAAAGTTGTGGTAATGATGTGATGTTTCCTTTTTTTATAGGGAGAAGAAGCTGATGATGATGATATTTACAATGTTCTTTCTACATTAAAGCGGTTGACTTCTTTTCACAAGTATGTTATTTTATTTAAAGTAAAGGCAACGAGGTGGCTCATGCCTATAACCCCAACACTTGGAGAGGCAGAGGTGGGCAGATTGCTTGAAGCCAGGAATTGGAGACCAGCCTGGCAAAACCCCATCTGTACAAAAAACACAAAAATCGGGCATGAGAGTGTGCACCTGTGGTCCCAGCTGCTCAGGAGGCTGAGGCAGGAGACACAGGAGAATCGCTTGAACCCAGGAGGTGGGGGTTGCAGTGAGCCACGATCGCGCCTCTGCACTCCAGCCTGGACAGCAGGCTGTCTCAAAAAATAAATAAATAAAGTAAATGTAGTAACCCAGGTGTGCAGGCACAGGGCTATGATCCTAGCCACTGAGGAGGTTGAGGAAGGAAGATCACTTGAGCCCAGGAGTTCAAGGCTGCACTTGATCATGGCGCTGGCCCATGATAGTACCTGTGAATAGCCACTGCACTTCAGCATGGGCAGTATGGTGAGATCTGATCTCAATAACAACAGAAAGATAAAATAGATTTAGTGAATGACATGTAACAGCCAGCACACAGTGACTGACTGTTGTGTTTGACATTAATAACAATGGAAATTTTAGGCTTGGTGTGATGACTCACACCTATAATCCCAGCATTTTGGGAAGGCAAGGGAGGTGGATTGCTTGAGCCCCATGAGTTTGAGACCAGCCTGGGCAATAGGCAGATCCTATCTCAATTAAAACAAAATAGATGTTTTTTTAAAAATGGAAATTTTAGAGGAATATTGAGATGTTTTTCCTTTATTCGGATTTATCTTGATGATTATATGATTATGTTTTGCTATCACTGAACTACTTTTTTTTTTTTTTTGACAACTCTGTTGCCCAGACTGGAATGTAGTGGTGCCATCTCGGATCACTGCAACCTCTGCCTCCCAGGTTTAAGTGATTCTTATGCCTTAGCCTCTCAAGTAGCTGGGACCACAGGTGTGTGCCACCATGCTCAGCTAATTTTTATATTTTTAATGGAGATTGGGTTTCACCATGTTGGCTAGGCTGGTCTTGAACTCCTGACCTCAAGCAATCCACTGGCACTCGACCTCCCAAAGTGCTGGGATTACAGACGTAAGTCACTGTGCCTGGCCTGTCATTTAATTACTTAAGGTATAAAATGTATTTACTATAATGATTTAGCTGTCATTTAATGTAATGAATATATACGGTAAAAGTTTAAGCCCATGAGTATTTAACAAATTAGACAGGCTTATTTCATCAGCTAGAGTGCTACAGGTAATCCCAGCACGCTGGGAGGCCGAGGCAGGTGGATCATCTGAGGTCAGGAGTTCAAGACCACCCTGGCCATGGTGAAACCCCGTCTCTACTAAAAATACAAAAAATTAGCTGAGTGTGGTGGTGTGCACCTGTAATCCCAGCTACTCGGGAGGTCTGAGGCAGGAGAATTGCATGAACCCAGGAGGCAGAGGTTGTAGTGAGCAGAGATCTCACCATTGTACTCCAGCCTGGGCAACAAGAGCAAAACTCCATCTCAGAAAAAAATAAAAAGAAAGAAAGAAAATCTGGAGGACAGTTGGGCTTATATTGGTCAAAGGATATAAAATTTCAGTTAGGAGGAATAAATTCAACCCATCTATTGTACAACATGGTGACTATAGTTAAAAACAATGTGTTATATTCTTGAAAATTGCCAAGAGAGTAGATTTTAATATTTTTATTTTTTCAAAAAAAATTTTTGTGACAGAGTCTTGCTCTCTCACCCAGGCTGGAGTGCAGTGGCACAATCACGGCTCACTACAGCCTCAACTTCCTGTGTACAAGAGATCCTCTTACCTCAGTCTCCCAAGTAACTGGAACTACAGGAACATCTCACCACACTGGGCTAATTTTTTTTATTTTTTCTAGAGACAGGGTTTCACCATGTTGCCCAGGCTAGTCTTGAATTCTTGGGCTTAAGCAGTTTTCCTCCCTCGGCCTCCTAAAGTGCTGGGATTACAGGCATGAGCCACTGCACCCGACTAAGAGTAGATTTTAAGTGTTCTCACCACAAGAAAAAAATGATAAGTGTGTGAAGTAATGGATATGTTAATTAGCTCAATTTAGTCATTCCATAGTTTATACATATTTCAAAGCAACATGCTGTATACAATAAGTATATACTAATTTTTATTTGTTAACATAAAGGACAAAAATACATAAGATTTTCAGGAAAGTCATGAGTTACTCTTGTGAGCTTTTTGACCTGAATTGTTCCTGTATGCTTGGTTATTGTGTTGTTACTATGTCAGTAGAACAGGTGAATTTGAATAAGGAAGAAAGATTCAGATCACTGAAATTTATGTTGTCAAATTGTAATTTTCACTTCCCTTGTAATGAGATATGCCAGTCTTCTCCATGAAGAAAGGACAAAAAAAACTTTTTTGTCCAAAGAGAGTTTGAATATAGCTTTTACGCTGATCAGTACTTCAAAATTAAAAATTGATTTCCAAAATCTAAGTCTTTATATACAAGTAAATTTTTTTATTCCCTTAAAAAGTAAACTTTCATTAAAAGAAAAAAACCTGTCATTTGAAAACAGAAGTTACTAGTGTCAGAATGACTATTTTTAGTAGTAGAGCTCATGAGAATATAAAAATTTACCATTATCACATTCATAAGTCCTCAGCCCAAGTAAATAACTATAGTGCAGTTTTTGTGCTTTCCCATTTTTCCTTTCCTTTGTCTTTATCTCCATTTTGGGAATATAGATCTCTCTTTCAAAAATACGCGTGTGGTTTTATTTTTAAATTGTAAATGGAGTTCTTTAAAATGTACTTTTAAATAGGCTTGACGCGGTGGCTCACACCTGTAATCCCAGCATTTTGGGAGGCCAAGGCGGGTGGATCTCTTGAGGTGAGGAGTTTAAGACCAGCCTGGCCAACATGGTGAAACCCCATCTCTACAAAAATACAAAAATTAGCCAGGTGTCATGGTACATGCCTGTAGTCCCAGCTACTCAGGAGGCTGAGGCATGAGAATCTCTTGAACCCAGGAGGCGGAGATTGCAGTGAGCCGGGATCTTGCCACTGCACTCCAGCCTAGGCGACAGAGCGAGACCCTGTCTAAAAAAAAAAATAAATAAAACAAAAAAGGTACTTTTATATATAAAATAAAGGGAGTTTATCCATTTATGGAATAGAATATGAGCTTACCTTGACCACGTGGTAGAAACTTTGAGTTAAATGTGTGAGGTTTTATTTTTGTTGATTTCTTTAATAAATTCTTAGAATCATCTCTTTTTCTTTCCTTTTCCTTTCTACCTTTCTTTCACATTTGAGCATTTAATGAGCTTTCCCTTTATGAATCTTTTTCAATTCTGCAAGGAAATGAAAAAAAAATTTTTTTTTTTTTCTGAGACAAAGTCTTGCTCAGTTACCCACACTGGAGTCCAGTGGTGCAGTCTTGGTTCACTGCAACCTCTGTGTCCAGGGTTCAAGTGATTCTCCTGCCTTGGCCTCCCAAGTAGCTGGGACTACAGGCATGCGCCACCATGCCAAACTAATTTGTGTGTGTGTATTTTTAGTAGAGACAGGGTTTCACCATGTTGGCCAGGCTGGTCTCAAACTCCTGACCTCAAGTGATTTGCCAGCCATGGCCTCCCAAAGTACTGGAATTATAGGCATGAGCCACTATGCCCAACCGAAATGAAATTATTTTATTTTTCCAATCACTTGAACTGAGCTCAAATTTGAATTTCCTTCCATTCTAGAATAAAACAAATGCATTTTTGTTTATTTCAGTGCACATGATCTCACAAAATGGGATCTCTTTGGTAATTGCTACAGATTATTGAAGACTGGAATTGAACATGGAGCCATGCCAGAACAGGTAGGAGTTTATTGATATTCCTTCTGTATGACTCCAGAAAGTTAAGTTTTTCTGAAGTCATATGATTATCAGAAGCCTTTTATAGAAAATAGTTGATAATTCTTTAGGGTGGCTGCCTCTTTTGAGAGAATTATTGCTATAGTAATTGAATATTACTGATAGGTATATTATATCGGCTTATGTGTTAGAGTAGAAAAAATAGAAAACTTTTGCTATAACATACCGTAAAAATGTTAATGTTAAGGTAGACTTTGCTCTATTAGGAAAAATACCATTAATATCTATGGCAGCAATTTTAAAACTTTCAGTTTATTCATTATGTAATGAAAATTGGTGATGGGTATATTCCAGCTCTGTTCTAGGTATTAATCACATTAAGCATGGCTTAGTTTTTATATTAGAATCATAAATTAACATGGCAGCCTTTAATAGACTTTAGACCTTTGTACACTCATATATACAAGTTAGAGTAGAAGGGGCAGGAATTCAACAAATTTTGCCTAATCTGGAAAAGACTTCGGTAAAATAATTACTTGATTCAGTATGAGAAAGGAAGGAGTTATTTTGTACACTGTAGACATTCATGTAGACCAAAATATCAACTCCATCGTTAAGTGTAGGTAGTATTTAGGGGTTATCTCATTCATTTCCATTTGGTAATACAGAATGCTTAGATGATACTTTATTACTCTAAAGCAGTAAGAATTTCAACAGATAAAATAATAATCTTATATTAAAAGTTAATCATGTTTGGGAGGCCGAGACGGGTGGATCACAAGGTCAGGAGATCGAGACCATCCTGGCTAACACGGCGAAACCCCGTCTCTACTAAAAAATACAAAAAACTAGCCGGGCGAGGTGGCGGGCTCCTTAGTTCCAGCTACTTGGGAGGCTGAGGCAGGAGAATGGTGTAAACCCGGGAGGCGGAGCTTGCAGTGAGCTGAGATCCGGCCACTGCACTCTAGCCTGGGCAACAGAGCGAGACTCCGTCTCAAAAAGAAAAAAAAAAAAGTTAATCATGGGCTGAGCGCAGTGGTTCATGCCTATAATCCCAGCCCTTTGGGAGGTCAGGGCAGGGTGAATTACCTGAGGTCAGAAGTTCGAGACCAACCTGGCCAACATGGTGAAACCCCATCTCTACTAAAAATTTAAAAATTAGCCAGATGCAGTGGCATGCACCTGTAGTCCCCAGCTACTTGGGAGGCTGAAGCTGGAGAATCGCTTAAACCTGGGAGGCAGAGGTTGCAATGAGCCAAGATGATGCCACTGCACTTCAGCCTTGGTGACAGAGTGAGACTCTGTCTCAAAAAAAAAAAAAAAAAAGTTAATTATGAAAACAGTACTTTATTATTGCTGTGATTAATTCATTTGAATTGCATAACATTAGTCATTTTCTTGGTCCCTACAAATGTCCCTGATTATGTTAGACGTTCTTATTGTAGTTTGTGAAAAGACACTAAATATTTTACCCCGTCTTTTTTAAAATGTATTGCTGACACCAACTTCCCATCCTCTCTTTATCTCAGACCAGCAGCCGAAATAAAATTCACTCATATTTTCAAGCCATGCTTCTAATTTGAAAGTGAATGAGAGAGTTAAGATATTCTTTTTATCCTTTTCTCTTTCTCCAGGTAGAGAATAAGTGTACATCTCTGTTTCATCTACTATGTCAAAATTTTTAGACTTGCCATACCATCATTATTGTCCTAGTTCTGACTCGTGACAGCTTCATAATGTTGTCTTCTATTGTTATTTTTGTTTTCTGTTGCTTATGTTCATTGCATGTGTCTTATTTCCTCCATTTTTATTGTTGGATAAAAGAGCATACTTATGTGACATTAAAAGTTTTGTGGCTTTAGGGGCTGGGCGCAGTGGCTCACACCTGTAATCCCAGCACTTTGGGAGGCCAAGGTGGGCGGATCACAAGGCCAGGAGTTCGAGACCAGCCTGGCCAATATGGCGAAACCCTGTCTCTACTAAAAATACAAAATTTAGCCGGGCACGGTGGCGGGCGCCTGTAGTCCCAGCTACTCGGGAGGGTGAGGCAGGAGAATCGCTTGAACCCAGCAGGCAGAGGTTGCAATGAGCTGAGATGGCACCACTGCACTCCAGCCTGGGTGACAGAGTGAGAGACTCCATCTCAAAAAAAAAAGGTTTTGTGGCTTTAAGTTTGTTAATTTCTTAAACACATATTTTTAACCATGTGTATGAAGTTTGAGTGCATGACTCAAATATGACTAGATTGTACTCTTGTTCATTTTAGCAGCTCTGATAAATATCTCTTAAGATACTGTTGAAAATACAGAAATTCTGTATTTAACCACTTCTGTTTTGTTTGTTTGAGATGGAGTCTCACTCTGTCACACAGGCTGGAGTGCAGTGGCGTGGTCTCTGCTCACTGTGACCTCCACCTCCTGGGTTCAAGCGATTCTTCCGCCTTGTCCTCCTGAGTAGCTGGGGTTATAGGCCTGCGTCACCACGCTGGGCTAGTTTTTGTAGTTTTAGTGGAGACGAGGTTTCCCCATGTCGGCCAGGCTGGTCTTGGAACTACCAACCTCAAGTGACCTGCTTGCCTTGGCTTCACAAAGTGTTGGGATTTCAGGCATGAGCCACTGTACCCAGCCCTCAACCACTTCTTAATACAACCATGCAAGCTCACTTTTTAGGGTTCCAACTGTGTGCTTACAATAAGAACTCAGAGAAAATACCTTTTAGAGCAGGGGTACTGAAGAGCTACCAAAATGTTTATTACTGTTGACCCTCAGTTCTTAATGTTTTGAAAAATACCTTAAAACTTTCTAGCTGTTTGGGGAGACTACATTGTCTATATGCTTGACTTTTTTTTTTGTAATGATAACCAGTTCAACTAGAAGTTCCTAGTGCCGTCCTTCACTGAATTGTTACACAGGCATACCTCATTTTAGTGTGCTTTGCTTTATTGTGTGGTTTTTTTCAAATTGAAGGTTTGCGGCAACCCTGCATCAAGCAAGGCTATCAGTGTCATTTTCCCAAAAGCATATGCCGACTTAGTGTTTCTGTGTCACATTTTGGTAAATCTTGGTTATTTCAGACTTTTTTGTTAGTATTAAATCTGTTATGATGATTGGTGATCAGTAATCTTTGATGTTTCTATTGTAATTACTTTGGGGCACTATGAACTGTTCCCACATAACATTGATGGACTGCTCTATGACAGGCCTTTCCCTAATCCCTTTCCTGCGCAGGCTCCCTGTTCCTTGAGACAAAACAATATTGAAATTAGGCCACTTAATAACTCTACAGTGTTTCTTAATGTTGAAGTGGAAGAGTCACACTTCTCTCATTTTTCATGACTGCTAACACAGCAGAAGTAATTTTTACTTTCAAGCCTTAATTATTTAAGAAAAAAACATTGCGTTAAGTCTTACGGCTGCCATAGAAAGTGACTCCACTGATGCGTCTGGGAAACTTTTGGGAAGGATTCACCATTCTAGACGCCATTAAGAAATTAGTGATTCATGGGAGGAGGTCCAACTATCAACATTAACAGGAGTTTGGAAGAAGTTGATATCAGTGTTCATGGATGACTTTGAGGGGTTAAGACAAGTACAGAAAGTCACTCAGATGTAGTGGAGATAGCAAGAGAACTAGAATTAGAAGTGGAGCCTGAAGATGAGCCTGAGTTGCTGCAATCTCCTGCTCAAACTTGAAGAGATGAGGAGTTGCTTCTTATGGATGAGCAATGAAAGAGATGGCATTTACTCCTAGTGAAGGTGCTGTGAACATTGTTAAAATGACAACGAAGGATTTAGGATATTACATAAATGTAGTTGATAAAGCAGTGATAAGGATGTGAGAGAGTTGTCTCCAGTTTTGAAAGAAGGTCTGTGAAGAAAATGTTGTCAAACAGCATCAGTGCTGCAGAGAAATCTTTTATGAAAGGAAGAATCAATCGATACAGCAAACTTCACTGCCATCTTGAGAAATTGCCATAGCCACCCCAACCTTCAACAACCACCCTGTTAAGTCAGTAGCCATTAACATTTGAAGCAAGACCCTCCACCACTAAAAAAATTATGACTCACTGAAGAGTCAGGTGATCATTAGCATTTTGTAGTAATGAAGTATTGTATTGTTTACTTAAGCTATGTACATTGTTTTTTCAGACATAATGCTATTGCACACTTTTATATGCGTTGCGAAACCAAAGGTTTTGTGACTTGCTTTATTACAAAATTTGCTTTTTTGTGATGTCTGGGAGTAAACTTGCGCTATATCCAGGGTACGCCTGTGTATTTGTGTTATTTTTTTCCCCTCCTAGTGATTTATCTTTTATCATACCAGTACTGTTTTAACCATTATACTTTTAGAATATGTGGAAGACTGGCCAGGCATGGTGGCGCATGCCTGTAATCCAAGCCTTTTGGGAGGCTGAGGCAGGCAGATCATATAAGGACAGAAGTTCGAGACCAGCCTGGCCAATATGGCAAAATGCTGTCTCTACTAAAAATACAAAATTAGCTGGGCATGGTGGCACGTGTCTGTTATCCCAGCTACTCGGGAGGCTGAGGCAGGAGAATCGCTTGAACCCAGGAGGCAGAGGTTGCAGTGAGCTGAGATCACGCCATTACACTCCAGCCTGGGCAACGAGCAAAACTCTCATCTCAAAAAAATTTTTTTTTAATATCTAAAAAGTAAAAAATATGTGGCAGACCAAAAAGAAATTACCTATTCTAATAATTTTTTTAAATAAATTTTTTACAAATCAAATTATAGAAATGTTACAGAAAATTCACCTAATCCATTTTCAATATTTTCCCACATTTCTGCACTTTGCACTATCTATATGTATATATGATATATAATCATATATCATATATATTATATAATATATGTATATATTATATATGTATTATATACATTATATTTTATATACAATATATATTATATTATAATGTATATTATAAATATAATGTGTGTGTTACATATGTTAATATGCATATGCAAAATATATATTAGGCCAGGCATGGTGACTCATACCTGTAATCCCAGCACTTTGGTAGACCAAGGTGGGTAGATCACTTGAGGTCAGGAGTTTGAGACCAGCCTGGCCTACATGGTGAAATCCCGTCTCTACTAAAACTACAAAAATTAGCCAGGTGTGGTGGCATGTCCCTGTAATCCCAGCTACTTAGGGGGCTGAGGCACTCGAATCACTTGAACCCAAGAAACCCAAGAACAGGACCTTGCAGTGAGCTGAGATTGTGCCACTGGACTCCAGGCTGGGTGATAGAATGAGATTCGGTCCAAAAAAAAAAAAATTGCCACAACCACCTGAACCTTTAACAGCTTTTTTTCAGCCTAGGACCCAATGCAGAATAATACATTGCATTTAGTTGTTAATTTGTTTTTGTGTCCTTTAATCTGGAATTGTTTCTGAGCCTTTATGTTTCATGACATTTTGAAGAGTAATAGACTAGTTATTTTACAGAATGTTCTTACTTGAGTTTTGCTTGATCTGCATGTTTAAATTTTAGTTTCACTTTCTTGGCAGGACTACTACATAAATGATATTTTGTCCTCAATGCATCACATCAGGAGGCATGTGATGTCAGTTTGTTCATTATTCATGTTATTAACTCTGATCACTGACTAAAGTGAGGTCTGCCAAGTTTCTCCTATGTAGTTACCAGTGTCCTTTTTAATTACTGAAGTGAGCTGTAGACGTATTCTTTAAAACTATGTAATAATCCTGTTTCTTATCAGACTGTGACATAATAGTTTTAGTATCCATTTATGATCCTTGCCTGACTCAGTTATTACCCTCGTGGTCACAGAGTAGTGACTAAAATGATGATTTTCTAACTCTGTTGTTTATTTTGTATTTCTTAGTTGGCACTGTACGGTAAGGAAGAACTTTCATTTCTCCCTTCATTTATTCATTCACTCATTCACTTTTTACAATTTTAAATTCCTTTAAGAAACATTGGTATCACTGTAGACTCATGGATACCTGTTTTATTTGACAAGTTGCAAATTAGTACTCTTGTTTTTTATTTTGGTTATCAAATTGTAGCAGATTTGGCCAGTGGGAGTTCCTTTCAGTCCAGATCCTATGTGCTTTAGAAAGGTCAGGCTTGGTGGCCCATGCCTGTAATCCCAGCTACTGAGGAGGCTGGTGTGATCTTTGCTCATGCAACCTCCACCTCCCAGATTCAAGTAATTCTCTGCCTCAACCTCCCAAGTAGCTGGGATTATAGGCGCCCACCACCACGCCCAGCTAATTTTTGTGTTTTTAGTAGAGATGGGATTTCACCATCTTGGACAGGCTGGTCTTGAACTCCTGACCTTGTGATCCACCCGCCTTGGCCTCCCAAAGTGCTGGGATTACAGGCGTGAGCCACCAAGCCTGACCTTTTTTGTGCTAATGAATTATTTTTAATCTGTGAAAAGTACTGAAAGTTATTGCAGTTCTGTAACTAACAATAATCATTAGCTTGTGATTATTCTGAAAAGCACACATTTCAGAATTTATTGTAATATCTCTTATGCCCACTTTTGTAGAATAAAGTCAAGATATATTTAAATTCTTTCTATTCTGTTTTGTGACTTTGTTCCTATTTTCTGTTGGTATAGTTTTAAATTTAAATGTCATCTCAGATAACCTCTAAGAAAAATAATTTTTTTATTTTATTTTTTTCATGAAACCATTTGGAAGATGAAATATTAATTTTCTGGAAAAATATTAATTTTCTGCTTTATAGTTTCTACAGCCCTCAGTAGATTCTAAAAATGGAAAACCAATCGAGCATTTATAGGTGTTTTTGTAAATAGTATTTGCTATAGAACAAAATTGTGTGACTACACCCATGAAAATGAAGTATAATCATATATCACTAACTTTGGGCCTCTCAAGTCATCAGGATAGAAAACTTTTATTTTGCTCTTTTTATATACTAAGTACTATTTTAAACTCCCCCCTTGCCTGCCCAAGCTTGAGTGCAGTGATCTCAGCTCACTGCAACCTCTACCTCCTGGGTTCAAACAGTTCAAACAGTTCCCATGCTTCAGCCTCCCAGGTAGCTGGGATGACAGGCATATGCCACCGTGCCCAGCTAATTTTTGTATTTTCAAGAGATTCTCATGCCTCAGCCTCCCCACATAGCTGGGATGACAGGCATGTGCCACCGTGCCCAGCTAATTTTTGCATTTTTAGTAGAGATGAAATTTCACTATGTTGACCAGGCTGGTCTCAAGCTCCTGACCTCAAGTGATCCACCCACCTTGGCCTCCCAAAGTGCTGGGATTACAGGAGGGAGCCACCAGGCTGGTGACTTTTAAGTCTTTTACATTTAAGTCTTTTTAAGTCTTTACATTTGTTTCAAAATATCCCCATTTTCGTTTTGTTGATGATGAAACCAAAGATATTAAATAGCCTTAGGTCACATAGCTGTGGCACACCACTCAAATCCAGGTTTTTAAATTTTTTTCATTGTCTCTTCCCATTTTCTGCTACTAATGTGTTGTTTATGGTAGCTTGCACTACTCTTCCACTTTACCCATGTCTTCTGATGTTGGCCTTATGGCAAACTTTTTATTTTGAAACAGAGTCTTGCTCTGTCGCCCAGGCTGGAGTATAGTAGTGTGATCTCAGCTCACTGCAGGCAACCTCCACTTCCCAGGTTCAAGCAATTCTCCTGCCTCAGCTTCCCAAGTAGCTGGGATTACAGGAGCCTGCCACCACACCCAGATAATTTTTGTATTTTTGGTAGAGAGAAGGTTTCACCATGTTGGCCAGGCTGGTCTTGAACTCCTGACCTCAGGTAATCTGCCTGCCTTGGCCTCCCAAAGTTCTGGGATTCCAGGCGTGAGCCACCATGCTCAGCCAGCAAACTCTTATTTTTTGTATTTACTTATTTACTTTTTTTTTTCTTAGACAAGGATTTGCCCTTTTGCACAAGTTGGAGGGCAGTGACACAATCACAGTTCACTGCATCCTCTACCTCCCAGGCCCTCAGCCTCCCAAGGAGCTGGGACCACAGGTCTAAGCCACCACACCCCAGCTCATTTTTTAA
Source organism: Piliocolobus tephrosceles (assembly GCF_002776525.5). Classification (NCBI taxonomy): domain Eukaryota; kingdom Metazoa; phylum Chordata; class Mammalia; order Primates; family Cercopithecidae; genus Piliocolobus; species Piliocolobus tephrosceles. The sequence continues at coordinate 158,795,018 of NC_045435.1, read as the reverse complement.
AATAAATACTTCATAGAGGTGGGGTCTCACTATGTTGCCCAGGCGGTCTGGAACTCCTGGGCTCAAATGGGATCCTCCCACCACTGCCAACCCAAATACTGGTATTACAGTCATGAGCCACAACACCCAGCTGTATTTATCTTTTTTCGGATATCTTTTTATGTGTTTTAGTGGCAATTATGGGGAGAGATTAGATGCTAGTATTTAATACATCATCATGAACTAGACACGAACACATTCTTCAGACTGAATGTAATGTAGGGGGTGAGTTTCAATGTGGTCACATTTTGGCTGGGCACAGTGACTCACAGCTGTAATCCTAGCACGTTGGGAGGGCAAGGCAGGTGGATGACTTCAGGCCAGGAGTTTGAGACCAGCCTGGGCAACATGACAAAACCCCATCTATACTAAAAATAAAAAAATTAGCTGAGCATAGTGGCGTGCTCCTGTAATCCCAGCTACTCGGGAGACTGAGGTGGGAGAATCGCTTGTACCTGGGAGGCAGAGGTTGCAGTGAGCCGAGATCGCGCCACTGCACTCCAGCCTGGGCGACAGAGCAAGACTCGGTCTCAAAAAAATAAAATAAAATAAAAAGCATTAGATGTGCATGGTAAAATATCCAACAGTATAACTGGTGTACAATTCAAATTAACTTTCTTCCCCACTAAAGATCTCTAGTTTTCCACTGAGAAAGCCACTGTTAATAGTTTCTTATAAAACATCCAAAAATAAGTTTCAACTAAATGTATATATAAATCTTCTCATCATCCTTTATCCTGCTGTATTTAACTAGTTCTCTGTAGATGAACATGTAGAATGTTTTAAATTTTAAATATTCATAAATGCTACAGTGAACATATTTGTACCTATGCCTTTGTACACATATCCAAGTATATATTTATAATCTAAATTCCTGGAACCACAAATCCTTAGAGAAAGGTATGTCCACTTTCAATTTTGATAGAAATTTGGCAAAGTAATCCACGCATACAAACAGTATTTGAGAGTAGTCAGGTATTTTTTAAAAAACATTATCAGAGTTTCTCATGCATACACACAGTTGAGAGTTACTGTAAGAGAACCTAGAACGGAGAGAGGGTGAAACTGAGGTTACTAAAACAGAAAGGTTCTGATGTGATCCTCAAAAGAAAGTATTAGGTTGGTGCAAAAGTAATTGCGTTTTTTTTTTTTTTTTTTGCCATTAAAAGTAATGGCAAAAACTGCAACTACTTTTGCACCAACCTGTAAGGGATTAAACTAAGGATATGGTAGTAGGGCTGAAAGAGTATGGCAAGAAGATATTCAGAGGGTAGAATTCATAAAAAACAACCAAGAGCCTCATGAGATTAAGGATTGCTTGTAGCACACCATTATATCCTCAGGACTTGGCACCCAAATGCATTTTTGGTAAATAATGACAAGGTAAACAGCAAGTAGGATGTACAGTGTGTGTGCTGATGAAGAAAAGGGAGGCATTAATTAAAAAATTAATTCAAGTTGTGTGAGTCCAAGTTGGTTCCTTTTTATTGCTGAATAATATTCCACTGTGTGGATACTTCAGTTTGCTTTATCCATCTGGCCACTGAAGGACATTGAGTTGTGTCCAGCATTTGCCTATCACAATTAAGTTTGTCATGAACATTTGTATGCAAATTTTTGTCTGAATTGATAAGTACTCATTTCTTTTAAGTAAATGCCCGGAGTAAAATTGCTAGGTTTTATGGTAATTATATAT
>NC_045435.1:158742881-158793273 GCF_002776525.5 Piliocolobus tephrosceles | reverse complement strand
TATTAGAAACTGTCAAACCGTTTTCCAGAGTGGCTATACCATTCTGCATTCCTGCCAACAATGTATGAGCTTCAGTTATTGTGTATCATCATTGGTACTTGATAATTTTTACTTTAGCCATCCTTCTAAGTATATAGTGGTATCTCATCATGCTTTTAACATATTTTTCCTTTTTTTTTTTTTTTTTTTTTGAGACAGAGTCTCATTCTGTGGTCCAGGCTGGAGTGCGGTGGCATGATCTGGGATTACAGACACCTTCTACCACACCCAGCTAATTTTTTGTATTTTTAGTAGAAACAGGATTTGCCACATTACCCAGGCTGGTCTTGAACTCCTGGGCTCAAGCTATCTGCCCACCTTGGCCTCCCAAAGTGCTGGGATTACAGGCACGAACCACCACACCGGGCCTAACATATGTTTTTCCTCATACTAAAGATGTTGAGGCTGGATGCACTGTCCCACACCTATAATCCCAGCACCTTGGGAGGTCGAGACAGGAGGATCATTTGAGCCCAGGAGTTTGAGATCAGCCTGGCCACCATGGTGAAACCCTGTCTCTACTAAAAATACAAAAATTAGCTGGTCATGCTAGCACACATCTGTAATCCTAACTACTCAGAAAGCTGAGGCATGAGAATTCCTTGAACCTGGGAGGCAGAGGTTGCAGTGAACCGAGATCATGCCACTGTACTCCAGCCTGGGCAACAGAGTGAGACTTTGTCTGAAAAACCAAAACAAAACAAAAGGTGTTTTTTCATGTGTTTACTTATTTGTCAGCCTTATATCCTCTTTGGGAAAACCATATTGAGTATTTGCATCTAAATGCTCATTTTGAAGAGGATGTTAATTGTCCCTCTTATGAACCCAGTCTAAAAATGATAGACCAATACTGGCTGTCAGACACAATTAAGTTTAGTTCACTCTTTTATCATGCACCTGTCCACTAAAAAGTTTGAGCCTCCTTCTATTTAAGGTCTCTTGCCAACAGAAAAATAGAAGAACCCAGATTTTCCACTGTCATTATGTGGATTTTTAGGATTTTAAACATATCCTATAGGTGTGGATAATATACATGTATACACACACACATACATGCATAATTATTTTCCTGTTATTCTCTAGTCTTAATTCAGAGTTTATTTTCCATGTAAACTCAGTTTTCTAAACTTAAACATTCCAGAAGCTTTACATTAATAATAAAATTAATCTTCAAGATGTGCAATATCTGTCATTAGCCACAAGCTGAATGATTCTCACTGATTCAGCCAGCTAGTCAGAGATACGAAGGTATAGTTCTTTTAAAGAACTATTAAGGAAAGGGGCTAATTTTTTTTTTTTTATTAAAGTAGTGCTGGCTGCTATAATCAATTAATTTCAAAATCTCGGTGGCTTAACACATAGGAATTTATTTCTAACACCCATAACCATAAAGTGTCATTAGGGGAAGTAGGGTGTTATTGCTCTCCCCAGTCATTCAGGGACCAAGGTTTTCCTGGGGTGTTGGTGTCCTGGCAGACAGAAGATAGAAAGAAAAGGCACTCCTGCTTGTTAATTTGCCTAGAAATGTACAATACACGTTAGCGTTTCCTCCTAGGAACAGCATTTCCTCATGGAAACAGGAGGATGGAGAAGGTGGGTTGGAAGAAATTATTAGTCATCAGACTAATAATGACTTGCTGTCATTTGATGATCCTCTCCAGGCTCAGAGCAATGTTAAGCAAAGGCAGAAGGGGTACTCAAGGTTGCAACAGTGGCTTTTGCCTTTTTCAATTTTCTATTCCTTGTTTCTTGTTTCATTTGTCCTCCAGAAAGACGAAGTTACTGAATAATGATTTCTGAACGAGTTAGGATAACATTGCTGGTGTGGAGGATAAAATATCAAAATGACTAAGAGTGAAGCTTGATAGGAGAAGTTCTGAATTTTGTTTTGGTGTCGATAAGCTATATTGTTATGGAATTATGTCTGTGAGAAAGCAGAATGTTTCCCAGTCAATGAGAGCAAGCTTTTTATTTTAAGGTAATGCAGTGGAGTCCCTTGAAAAGTAAACTTAAAAGGAATACCAATGTGTGAAACAGATTAGAATGGGAATTTGTAACAGATAATGGGATGACCAAATGTCTCTCTTCCCTCATAACCCCTGACAAGAAACTTCTTTAAAACTATGAAACAGCCTGAAATATTTCTAGTGTAGGATAATAGAAAAGTAGAAGGAAAGGAAGTGATATTTATAATGAGTAGGACAATGACATAACCAAAATAAAGGAATTCTTCTTCAACATTACTTTTTTCCAGCTTAATTTCTCATTGATTACTATTAATTTATGTATCACTCTTCTAGTAATTTAAGAAATACGGTTTCAAATTCAAGGGAATTTTTAAAATCTTGTCTTTCTTTTCCATTCAGACCTCATTGTTATTGTACTTAATATTATAATTTAGAATTTACCTTAAGGTATCTCAGGACCATTGAACATCTTCTAGTGTAGTAGGGTGATTTGTTTAGCACTAATGTTTATAACTTGACAGTGTTCCAGTAGTCTATTTTCTGCATTCTGACATGAGTCATTTAATTATGTTTAATAAAATCCTGACATGATCTCATTAATGTTGCACCAAAGGCAGCACCACTTATTCCTCTAATTCTTTTTTTTCTTTCCTTTTTCGTTTTCTTTTTCTTTGCCTTTTTTTTTTTTTTTTTAAAGTCAGTCTCTGTCGCCCAGGCTGGAGTGCATTGGCGTGATCTTGACTCATACAACCTCTGCCTCCCAGGTTCAAATCATTCTCCTGCTTCAGCCTCCCCAGTAACCAGGAATACAGGCATGTGCCACCACGCTTGGCTAATTTTTTGTATTTTTAGTAGAGACAGGATTTTGCCATGTTGACCAGGCTGGTCTAGAACTCCTGACCTCAGGTGATCCACCCACCTTAGCCTCCCAAAGTTCTGGGATTACAGGCATGAGCCACTGCACCCAGGACCAGGTTATTCCTCATACCTCCAATTCTTAAGAGTTATTGTCAGTCTCAAGTAGGCACATTGGAAGTATCTTTTGCTTGAGTGATCTGAAACCTTAAAATTTATTATTTTTTTTCTTTTTTAGACAGAGTCTCACTCTGTCACCCAGGCTGAAGTACAGTGGCATGATCTCAACTCACTGCAACCTTCGCCTCCTGGGTTAAAGTGATTCTCATGTCTCAGCCTCCAAGTAGCTTGGACTACAGGTGTGTACCACCACGCCCGGTAATTTTTTGTATTTTTAATAGAGACGGGATTTTACTATGTTGGCCAGGCTGGTGTCGAACTCCTGACCTTAGGTAATCCACCCGCCTTGGCCTCCCAAAATGCTGGGATTACAGACATGAACCACTGCGCCTGGCCTGAAACCTGAAAATTTTAAAGTAAAATCAGCTAGGCCGGGCATGGTGGCTCACACCTGTAATCCCACTTTGGGAGGCTGAGGTGGGCGGATCACAACCTCAGGAGTTCGAGACCATCCTGGCCAACATAGTGAAACCCCATCTGTACTGAAAATACAAAAATTAGCCCGGTATGGTGGCATGCGCCTGTAGTCCCAGCTACTCAGGTGGCTGAGGCTGGAGAATCCCATGAACCCGGGAGGAGGAGGTTGCAGTGAGCCAAGACCAGGTCATTGCACTCCAGCCTGGGTGACAGAGTGAGATTCCATCTCAAAAAATAAAAAAAAAGTAAAATCAGCTGTAACTCGCAACTAGTTCCTGCAGCATTCTACTTGTTGATTTCCCTTTTATTATCTACATATATTTACCTTTATGGTTTGTAGTTTATCAAGTGGAGAAGATAATAGTGACACTAGATAAATTTACTGATTAAATAATGGAATACTGGCTGGGCGCGGTGACTCACACCTGTAATCCCAGCACTTTGGGAGGTCGAGGCAGGTGGATCACCTGAGGTCAGGAGTTAGAGACCAGCCTGACCAACATGGTGAACCCTGTCTCTACTAAAAATACAAAAATTAGCTGGGCGTGGTGGCACTTGGCTGTAATCCCAGCTGCTCAGGGGGCTGAGGCAGGAGAACCGCTTAACCCGCCACTGCACTCTAGCCTGGGGGACAGCAAGACTCGATCTCAAAAAATAAAATAAAATAAAGGAATATCAATATTAGGTATGCTTTATTGCAAAAAGATACATCATTTATTCAAAAAATGTAGTAAACATTTTGTGTACAAAAATGCAGTAAAAGACCTACCCAAAGCCCGGGCGACAGTGCAAGACTCCGTCTCAAAAAAAAAAAAAGAAAAGGTGCTCATCCTCATTGTATTTAGAGAAATGTAAAATTAAAACCACTACTCATATGTAATAGAATTTCCAAACTTAAGTAATCTGATATCAAGTGTTGGCAGAAATGTGAAGACACAGCAACTGTCAATGACTAGTAGATACACTTTGGATAACAGTTTGGGAATATCTAATAACATTATACATACACATACTGTATGATCCAGAAGTGCTATTCTTAGAGCGTCAGGAATAGGATTTTGTCTCTGTTTTCCAGAGAGATATCAGAATTCAGGAAAGTAAGATTGATTAAAGATTACAATGTAAAAGAGAACTCCAATTTGGATAGGTTTTTTACTACATTTTTGTTTGAATACTTGATGTATCTTACTGCAATAAAGCATACTTAATATCGATATTCTCAAAATGCAGTCTGGGAACCCATGGGGGGTTTCCAGGAGAGGTCCATGAAGTCAAAACTATTTTTAAAATAAGATCAATATGTTATTTCCTTTTTTCATTCTCATTCTCTTGCAAGTGTACAAGTGGAGTATTGGTGTCATAGCAAGGAATATTCATGTTATCTACAAAGGTTATTAAACTGTACCTTCTTTTCCCAAACTACTTTGTGAGACTGGATTTTTTTCGTATACTTGAATGAAAACAATATATTGTAACAAATCCAAAACAGGAAAATTCAGTTGTTTTCTATTAAGACAGACCTTAAAGAGATTTGCAAAAATGTAAAACAGTGCTACTCTTATTAAATATTCTTTCCTTTAGAAAATTTATTTTGAGGTCAGGCGCAGTGGCTCACACCTGTAATCCCAACATTTTGGGAGGCCGAGGTGGGCAGATCACGAAGTCAGCAGTTCCAGACCAGCCTGGCCAACATGGTGAAACCCTGTCTCTACTAAAAATACAAAAATTAGCCAGGCATGGGCGTGGGCACCTGTAACCCCAGCTACTCAGGAACCTGAGCCAGGAGAACTGCTTGAACCCGGGAGGCGGAGGTTGCAGTGAGCCAAGAGTGCACCATTGCACTCTACCCTGGGCAACAAAGTGAGACTTCGTCTCAAAAAAAAAAAAAAAAATTATTTTGTTTTGGGGCCGGTTGCGGTGGCTCACGCCTGTGGTCCCTAGCACTTTGGGAGGCAGAAGTGGGAGGATCGCCTGATCTCAGAAGTTCGAGACCAGCCTGGGCAACATGGCAAAACCCCATCTCTACTAAAATCCAAAAACTTAGTTGGGCGTGCGCCTGTAGTCCCAGCTGCTCAGGAGGCTGAGGTGGGAGAATTGTTTGCACCCGGGAGGTGGAGTTTGCAGTGAGCCGAGATCACGCCACTGCACTCCAGCCTGGGCGACAGAGCAAGACTCTGTCTCCAAAAACAAAAAAAATTTATTGATAATCGGGTACCATGGCTCAGACCTGTAGTCCTAGCAGTATGGGACACCAAGGTGGGTGGATTGCTTGAGTCTGGGAGTTCGAGACCAGCCTGCGCATCATGGTGAAAGCCCGCCTCTACTCAAAATAGAAAAGTTAACCAGACATGATGGTGCATGCCTGTAGTCCCAGCTACTTGGGAGGCTGAGGTGGGAGGGCCACCTGAGCCAGTGAGGCTGAGGCCACAGTGGGCCGTGATCACACCACTGCACTGAGTGACAAAGTTAGACCCTATCTCAAAAAAAAAAAAAAAAAAAAGTTTATTTCTTTTCAGAAAGTTTTATCATTTGTTATGTAATATATTTTTTAAGTGAATTAAGTATTTTATAAACATTTCCTAGTTTTAGTTTCTAATACAATAGTATTGAGAGATATAACCCACATAAGGAAAAACTCTTTTGGACTCTTGGTAACTTTTAAGAGTACAAACAGGTCCTGAGAACTAAAAACTCTGAAAACCTCTGCCCTAGAAAAATGCATGCAGAGTGCACCAAGAGACATGTATAAGCATGTTCATCGCAATATGATCCATAATGGCCTAAAACTCAAAGCAGTGTAAAAGTTTATCAATGATAGATGAATAGGGAGTATTCTAAATATTACACAGAACTAAAAACTAATGAACTCTAGGTACATGCAACATCAATAAATCTGAAACGTAAATGTTAAATGAAAAACGTCAGACTCAAAGTAATACATATTGTATGATTACATTTATGTATTGTTCAACGATATGCATAAAAATCTTTAGGAATGCAGACTTAGGTAATTAAAATATGCCAATTCCCAAATAATCCATAATAACTGTTGCCCTTGGGAGAAGAAAGATGCTATATTGGGAGGAGATGCTAGCAATGTTTTATTTCCTGATGTGGGTGGTAGTTACACGGGTATTTTTTGCTTTATATTCATTAAGCTTTATACTCATAAGTGTACTTTTTAATATGATTATTTTCACATTAAAATTCTTTAAAACAAGTAGAAATTTTCTTATAAAATGTGGGTAAATACTTTAGATTCAGTTATTTCAATTATAAAATTTGGATAAAAATTATTTCATCAGTCTCCTTTTAAAAATTTGACTAAGCAAAATATTCATGACACTACATTTTTGTTTAAAGATAGTGCTATTTCAATCTATATTTATTCCCATATGTTGTGTCTTTATTCTCCAGACTGATATATTGGTTTGTCCTTTTTAACCAAATATTTTATACATTCTCATTAATTATACAAAAATTTGGACTTGAAGCTATACTATCAAATAACAACTGTGATAAATATTATTATCTTAGCACGGTGCAAACAGATTATCTCTTTTTTTTGAATTTTTCATTAAAAAAATTTTTTTTTCATTTGATACAGATAGTCGTGCAAGCACTGCAGTGTTCCCATTACTCGATTCTTTGGCAGTTGGTGAAAATTACTGATGGTTCTCCTTCCAAAGTAAGTAAGAGTTTCTGTAGGCAGAAGGGTTATTACTGAAATAATAACCTTGCTTAACTATTTAATAATTTACTATTATCTGTTATTGTATAATATAAATTATTGTAATATTTAATAAAATATATGATTATTACCAGTTCTTGGTTTATCTTATGAGTAAGTATACATTTACCTCTTTGGGAAGAGCCAAAATCTTCAAGCAAAAGACACATAGTTATGTGTGTGTATATATATGTACACACGCACACAGATTAAAACTTCTTATATAAAATCACTGTAGTGGACACAAGAGCTCTGGTAGGTAACATGCTATTAAAAAGAATAACATTGAGGCCGTGCATGGTGGCTCACGCCTATAATCCCAGCTTTGGGAGGCCAAGGCAGGCAGATCACTTGAGGTCAGGGGTTCAAGAACAGCCTGGCCAACATGGTGAAACTCCGTCTCTACTAAGAATACAAAAATTAGCTGGGCATGGTGGTGCACACCTGTAGTCCCAGCTACTCAGGAGGCTGAGGTAGGAGAATCACTTGAACCGAGGAGGTAGAGGTTGCAGTGAGCTCAGATCACACCACTGCCCTCCAGCCTGAGCGACAGAGTGAGAGACTGTCTCAAAAAAAAAGGAACACAAACATTAGCCGGATGTGGTGTTGGGCACCTGTAATCCCAGCTACTGAGGAGGCTGAGGCAGGAGAAACGCTTGAACCCAGGAGGCAGAGGTTGCAGTGAGCCAAGATCGCACCATTGCACTCCAGCCTGGGCAACAAGAACAAAACTCCATCTCACAAAAAAAAAAAAAAAGAATAACATCATTGAAAGGTAATAGTATGTAGCTTTTGATTCTGGCAGTATGATACCGAGAGACACAAAGTGAACAACTCTCTTGAAGTTAAAAACAACTTAAAATGTGGGTAAATTGTTTTATTTTATTTTAATGTATCCATGACCATGCAAAACAGAAAGAAAAATGGGGGCTAGGGATTAAATGAAAAGTAAGATCAAGAAAGCCAAAAAGAGCACTGAAGACTGCTTTACCTTGAGGATCGTTTCTAATGTACAGTCCAAGGTCCGTCCAGGGTAGAATGTCTCATAGGTGGCCACATCTCTCAGATTATTTTGGGATCCTAACGAGCTACTCTCAGCACAGTGGTGAACTAGAAATAAACCCACGCCAGTTTCCTTCAGGGGCTGGGGGATTATAAGGAAAAGAGTCTGTCTTAAAATGTGTCATTGATTAAAATGGGGAAAAATAAATCTCCTCTGAAAGTTTATAACTATGACTTAGCTTTTGCGTAGGTTTTCACCTGAATTCATACTATTTTGATGGTAAAAAAGAAAGAAAAGTTGAGATTTTGATTAAGTGTTCTATAATGGTGGTATCCCCAACCACCTAACAAAATCAAATCCAAGTCTCTTCTGAAGGAACTTACCTTAAAGAATTGTCCACAAGTAAAATCTTAAGCAAAGTGAGCTCACAGCAAAAATATCACTTATGAAAACAACCATGAAGAGAATCAGACAAAAAATACTTCACATTGGAATTATCTGACACAAATATAAAATAAATGTTTCAGTTATTTCATGTGATGAGAGGCCTGAACGTAAGAAGCAAACATTTGATAAAGAATCAAATAAAGATATTAGTATGTTTGTATATCTTCCTGTTAACAAAACAAGCTGTTTAAACAGTAAAGATGATTAATGCATTTGCATTTAGAACCAGCAGCTTGATATGGAGTGTTATTTTTGCAGAGTAAGATTTTTTTTCCTTTCTGAGTAATAATTTGAGGATCTCTGCATTTAGAAAGTAGTAGGATTTTAAAATTCTTTCTAATTAGAAGAATGGTAATATATGGGTTAGCCTCTTGGTTTTTCTCTTTTATTAGTAATTTCAGTCTTAAAAAGCAAAAATAACAGTTAACCTTTTATTAGTAATGAAAGCCACTTTAAAGCTGTTACAGCCAGGCACGGTGGCTCGCGCCTGTAATCCCAGCACTTTGGGAGGCCAAGGCGGGCAGATCACAAGGTCAAGAGATCGAGACCAGCCTGGCCAATATGGTGAAACCCTGTCTCTACTAAAAATACAAAAATTAGTTGGGTGTGGTGGCGGGCGCCTGTAGTCCCAGCTACTCAGGAGGCTCAGGCAGGAGAATCACTTGAACCCAGGAGGCAGAGGTTGCAGTGAGCCAAGATCATGTCACTGCACTCCAGCCTGGGTGATAGAGTAAGACTGTCCAAAAAAAGGCCAGGCATGGTGGCTCACACCTATAATCCCAGCACTTTGGGAGGCCGAGGCAGGCAGATCACAAGGTCAGGAGATAGAGACCATCCTGGCTAATACAGTGAAACCCCATCTCTACTAAAAATACAAAAAAAAAATTAGCCAGTCGTGGTGGCAGGCGCCTGTAGTCCCAGCTACTCGGGAGGCTGAGACAGGAGAATGGTGTGAGCCTAGGAGGCGGAGCTTGCAGTGAGTGGAGAGATCACAGGGCTGCACTCCCGCCTGGGCAATAGAGCAAGACTCCGTCTCCAAAAAAAGTAAAACAAAACTGTGTTACACTGCGCATGGTGGCTCACGCCTGTAATCCTAGCACTTTGGGAGACCAAGGTGGGCAGATCACCTGAGGTCAGGAGTTCCAGACCAGCCTGGCTAGCGTGGTGAAACCCTGTCTCTACTAAAAATACAAAATTAGCTGGGCGTCGTGGCGCACATCTGTAATTCCAGCACAAGACTCGCTTGAACCCGGGAGGCAGAGGTTTCGGTGAGCCAAGCTCTTGCCACTGCATTACAGCCTGGGCGACAGAACAAGCCTCTTGTCTTTTTTTGAAATGTTCTTTATTGTAAAGTCAAAGGAGATTGAATTTATATATTAAAATTTGATAGGATAGGTTTAATAATTTTACACAATTGCTTTTATTCTCATCCTTCTGATTGAATTTTTAGATATTTTTTCCCACAGACATCATTTTTGTTGAGTTACTTGCATTTTGGCTAAATATTGAATTTAGTAAATTTAGAATGTGTTATTCCCTAAAAATTTAGCATAATTGATGGCTAATTCCTCCTTGTAAATCTATTAATAATTTACATTTTTTCTTTTTTTTTTTTTTTTGAGATGGAGTCTCTGTCACCTAGGCTGGAGTACAGTGGCACAATCTTGGTTCACTGCAACCTCCACCTCTCGGGTTCAAGCGATTCTCCTGCCTCAGCCTCCTGAGTAGCTGGGATTACAGGCGCATGCCACTATGCCTGGGTGTTTTATATTTTTAGTAGGGACTGGGTTTCGCCATGTTGGCCAGGCTGGTCTCGAACTCCTGACCTCAAGTGATCCGCCCACCTCAGCCTCCCAAAGTGTTGGGATTACAGGTGTGTGCCACTGTGCCCAGCCTAAATTTTGTCTTTTTACAACTATATTCCATAATTGGAATAAGAATCTCTGTTCTTCAATCGACTTCTTTGAATATTTTCTATTTTTTAATCTTTTTACAGCAGAATTATTTTGAAATTCCTTGCCTATTTTTGCCTGACATATTCTCCTAATAAAAGATAGTTTTATTTTTTTATTAGTCACATTACATATTTAATTAGCAATGTAGATTTTGTTACCAGAACTGATTTTGTTTTGTTTTTGAGACAGGGTCTCACCCTGGCTGCCCACTGTCACGGCTCACTGCGGCCTCAACCTCCTGGGCTCATATGATCCTCCCACCTCAGCCCCTGAAGTAGCTGGGACTACAAGCGTGCGCCACCATGCCTGGCTACTTTTTTTTTTCTTTTTTTTGAGACAGAGTCTCGCTAGAGTGCAGTGTCGTGATCTTGGCTCACTGCAACCTCCGCCTCCCAGATTCAAGCAATTCCCCTGCCTCAGCATCCCAAGTAGCTGGGATTACAGGTGTCTTCCACCATGCCTGGCTAATCTTTGTATTTTTAGTAGAGACAGAGTTTCACCATGTTGGCCAGGCTGGTCTCAAACTCCTGACCTCAGGTGTTCCGCCTGTCTTGGCCTCCCAAAGTGCTGGGATTACAGGTATGAGCCGCCACGCCTGGCTACTTTTTTACATTTTTTGTAGAGACGGGGTTTCACCATATTACCCAGGCTGGTCTCAAACTCCTAGACTCAAGCAGTCCACCCGCCTTGGCCTCCCAAAGTGCTGGGATTACAGGTGTGACCCACTGATTTTCTTTATGCCAGAAAGAATGCTGCAGCGTCTTTTATGTGCTTTATTCATTTGATTTACATTTATAGTTTTGTGTGCATTTATAGCATATGTGAAATTTTTCTTAGATATTTGTCTCAAGTTATTTCTTCTCATTTTGAAGTTGTTGGTAGTTTCTTTAAAAGTCCAAGGTGTGTTTTGTAATCATCATACATCAGTTCTGTCTATAATATTAAAATGTTTCTCTAAGTGATAACCTTCAAAAGCATTAATTTTTAAGACACATGGAAACTTTAAAAATTCATGTTTCGGCTGGGTGCAGTGGCTCATGCCTGTAATTCCAGCACTTTGGGAGGCCGAGGCGGGCAAGTCATGAGGTCAAGAAATAGAGATTATCCTAATCAACATGGTGAAACCCCTGTCTCTACTAAAAATACAAAAATTTGCTGGGCATGGTGGCTTGTCCCTGTAGTCCCAGCTACTCGGGAGGCTGAGGCAGGAGAATCACTGGAACCTGGGAGGCGGAGGTTGCAGTGAGCCAAGATCGCACCACTGCACTCCAGCCTGGCAACAAAGCGAGACTCCATCTCAAAAAAAAGAAAAATCCATGTTTGAGGCTGGACATGGTGGTTCATGCCTATAATCCTAGCACTTTGGGAGGCCAAGGTGGGCAGATCAGTTGAGGTCAGGAGTTGGAGAACAGCCTGACCAACATGGTGAAACACTGTCTCAACTACAAATACAAAAATTAGCCAAGTGTAGTGATGCATGCCTGTAGTCCTTGCTACTCGGGAGGCTGAGGCAGGAGAATCGCCTGAACCCACAGGCGGTGGAGATTGCAGTGACCTAAGATTACGCCACTGCACTCCAGCCTAGGCAACAGAGTGAGACTCTGTCTCAAAAAAAAAAAAAAAAGATGAAGCGTAAGAGGGGACTTTGTTGTTGTCATTATCTTATTGTTTTACATTTTGTTTGTTTGTTCATTTGTTTGTTTGTTTTGAGACAGAATCTTGCTCTGTTGCCCAGGCTGGAGCTCAGTGGCATGATCTCAGCTCACTGCAAGCTCCGCCTCCCAGGTTCAAAGGATTCTCCTGCCTCAGCCTCTCCTGAGTAGCTGGAATTACAGTCACCTACCACCATGTCTGACTAATTTTTGTATTTTTACAAAAGTTGTCTCAGTTTGTAATGCCAGGACTAACAGTATATGGAGGACTTCTGTGATAATGCACCTAAAACTCTATCCATTTTTTCCCCTTTTTTTCCTGAAGTTTAAATGTAATATGGTCGATATTGGGATACTTATATATGTTAAATATATTTAATATTTGTAATGTCAGTCATTTAGAAGCAACTTGAAAGTTTGTTACATAAAGTAATTTTGTTTTATTTTGTTGAGAAAATGTTAAAATGAAATGGGTCATTCAGATAGTGAGGGAGCAAGCCAGCCAACCACTATCTGTTTTTCTTTCTGTAATCATTAATACATTTATAGAAACATTTAAATCTCTCAAGAGGTCGCTTATATTTTTATTAATAAAATATGCTTATTATTGTTTGGTATAAAAACAAGGTAGAGTTCTCATAAATTTCAGCTCTGCTACTTGAGCATATGTTCATTATAAAAGAAGAAATACATAAATAGTAATACAGACAAAATAAAACTGACTCTTACCACTTGTAGATAACCACTGTTAATGTTTTGGTGTATTTTCTTTTTTCTTTTTCTTTTTCTTTTTTTTTTTTTTTTGAGACGGAGTCTCTCTTTGTCACCCAGGGTGGACTGCAGTTGCGCAGTCTCGGCTCACTGCAACCTCTGCCTCCCAGGTTCAAGCGATTGTCCTGCCTCAGCCTCCCTAGTAACTGGGACTACAGGCGCATGCCACCATGCTTGGCTTATTTTTTGTATTTTTAGTAGAGATGGGGTTTCACTGTGTTAGCCAGGATGGTCTCAATCTCCTGACCTTGTGATCCACTCGCCTCAGCCTCCCAAAGTGCTGGGATTACAGGCATGAGCCACTGTGCCCAGCCTGGTGTATTCTCTTTAGTACTTTTTCTTTAATATATTTGTAATTTTATTGAGATTATAATGTACTTTCAATTTGTATCTTCTCTTCAGTTAACACATTTTCTTCAGTTATTAAGAAAAGTTTATAGAGAATATTTTTAATATATGCATAATCTATTGTGTAGCTATACCATAATTTATTTTACCTCTCCTCTCTTAGATATTTGGGTTTAAATATTTCTACTAATAAAATTAATGCTGTGATGGGCATTCTGGTGCAAAAAGCTTGTTCTATGTTTTTCATTGTTTCATCTTGTATTCTTAGAAATGGAATTGCTAGGTCAATGATTATGTATACTTTTAAGATTCTTGATGCATACTGCCAAATTGCTTTTTAAAGTGTACTTTTCTAAAAATTTTTTTCTTTTCTATTGTCATGAACACTGTCACTCAGGAGATTATGAGTGGTAGTTACAATTGAAGTTTAAATTCAAGTTATAATTTAACTCAACAGTAAACACTATTAAATGAAGTTTATGAGAAGACTGTATTAAGAAAAAGCTTCGATCGTTATTTGAAATGGAAGTGCACTAGGTTTCACCAATGGATATTTCCTCTTTTCCCCTAATTCCCAGAGTTGGAAGCTCTGGGGCAATCTTACAGGTCATGCTCAGTATACTTTGCTCCGGTGCCCCCTAGTGCTGGTCCTGTAGAAGCAACCTTCATTTTTTCTTTGTAGCAGAAAACATCATTCTTCCTTCAGCTCCTTCTGAACATATACAAAGACATTTGAAGAGCCAGGCTAATAAGAGGGCTAAAATGGGCTGGGCGCGGTGGCTCATGCCTGTAATCCCAGCACTTTGGGAGGCCGAGGTGGGCGAATCACGAGGTGAAGAGATCAGGACCATCCTGGCCAACACGGTGAAACCCCATCTCTACTAAAAATACAACAGTTAGCTGGGCATGGTGGCGTGCACTTGCAGTCCCAGCTACATGGGAGGCTGAGGCAGGAGAATCGCTTGAACCCAGGAGGTGGAGGTTGCAGTGAGCTGAGATCGTGCTGCTGCACTCCAGCTTGGCAACAGAGCAAGACTCTGTCACAAAAAAAAAAAAAAAAAAAAAAAGAGGGTTAAAGTAATGCCCCTATTGCCTTCTTTGGCCTGCAGATCTAGAATTTATCCTTTTTTTTTTTTTTCTCTCCTGGGAGGAGCTGTTCTGCTTTCTATAGTCTTGTATTTGTGCTACTCTCTGCCTTACCCTGCATGTTTCTATTCTAGACTGCAGTAGGGAGGACCTGGGCCAAACATCCCTACCTCTGGACCCTTACCCTGTTTCAAATCCTTTATGTCAAAGAAAGTCAGTATACCCTAGGTAGCTACAAGTCCAATCATTATTGAGTTTTTTAGCTGTAAAATTTGTCCTTCCATCACTGTCTTGACTGAAGGTTCTCCTCTGAAAATTCCAACTTGTTGACCTTCAAACACACTGGAGAAAAGAGCAGTAAGGGTGAAGGTGGGACTGATAGTGGCCAAACCCCATGAGAAGACGTGTTTAACCTTGCTATCCTTCCCACAAACATGCATTCCTACAAATGTGTTAGAAATAGGCTCAGATGTGTAAAAATCTACAGGCTGTTTTCTGTCGCTCTTTCTTTCCTCTTCCCTACCCAGTCCTTCAGAATAGCAGTGAGTAAGAGAGAGCTCACTAGAGTCCTGGCCCAGAATTCCTGTAATAACAAAATACAGATAGCAACTCCCTATCTGCAGAGTTAACTGCTTTGAGAGGAAGGGAGTGGGACCAAGCATGAGAAATAATAGTGATCCTTGTAGGAACAAATTTTTGGTCGCATGTAACCATTTTATTTCACTTCTTTTCTTAGAGAATCTTTTCCCCCACCTTTTATTTATTGGAAATTCTGTTCCATTAGTTAGTTCTAAGCCTTTCCTTTCGGTCATTCCATGACTCCAAAGTTGTTCTTTAATACATGTGTTCCTGTTAATATTATGTCCAATCACAAGTGCCTGATTGGCTGGTCTAGAAAAGTTAAGAGGAGAAAGATACAGGTCTTGTTTAATATCCATTTCATATTCAGCTCTCAGAATATTCATTTAAAAGAATCTGGAATGTAAAAGTAGTTGTCTCTTTATACCAAATTCAGAACTTCTCCAAAATTATATTCAACCCAATATTTTAAAATCCTCTGAAAACCAGAAGTAAATATCTTCAATTTAGAAAATAACTTACAGTCATGGTTTCACCATTCCATTAAGTATATCACGTTGTGTTTGCAGCCCTATTCCTGGGCCTCTGGATATAGAGGTTTGCTTCCTGGTAGGGAATCCCCTCTTTAAAAATAGCATAAGGGGCCAGGCGCGGTGACTCATGCCTGTAATCCCAGCAATTTGGGTGTCCGAGGCAGGCAGATCACAAGGTCAGGAGTTCAAGACCAGCCTGGCCAATATGGTGAAACCGCATCTCTACCAGAAATATAAAAAATTAGCCAGGCTTGGTGGCGGGCACCTGTAGTCCCAGCTACTCTGGAGACTGAGGCAGTAGAATCACTGGAACCCGGGAGGCGGAGGTTGCAGTGAGCCAAGATCATGCAACTGCACTCCAGCCTCGGTGACAGAGTGAGACTCCGTCTCAAAATAAAAAGCATAAGAGCGGGCGCAGTGACTCACACCTGTAATTCCAGCACTTTGGGAGGCCAAGACAGGCAGATCACCTGAGGTCAGGAGTTTGAGACCAGCCTGGCCAACGTGGTAAAACCCCATCTCTACTAAAAAATACAAAAATGAACCAGGTGTGGTGGCACACACCTGTAATTCCAGTTACTCGGGAGGCCTTGGCAGGAGAATTGCTAGAACCCAGGATGTGGAGGCTGCAGTGAACCGAGATGGCACTACTGCACTCCAGCCTGGGCAACAAAGCAAGAATCCATCTCAAAAAAGAATAATGATAAAAATAAATAAATCCAGCCTGACCAATATGGTGAAACCCCATCTCTACTAAAAATCAAAAAAATTAGCCAAGCGTGGTGGTGTGTGCTTGTAGTCCTAGCTACTCAGGAGACTGAGACAGGAGAATTGCTTGAACTGGGAGACGGAGATCACGCCACTGCACTCCACCCTGGGCAACAGAGTGAGACTCAATCTGAAAAAAAAATCAAATAAATAAATAAATAAAGTATAAGGCCCCCTCAGCCTCACTAGTCTGTCCACAATGAATGCTGTTTTTACCTATTAAGAGACAGTAGCCTAGTTTACAAATACGCAAACTCCTTAAGACATTTAATATTTCATGATCTAAGTAACAAGGTAGGACCAAGAAGATTAATTCTAAATAACAAGTATTACATTGTAAAAATATGTTTTCACTAAGCTTATCAGAAGCCTAAAACAATATTAAGAATATTTAGACACTTGGGAGGCTGAGGCAGGAGGATTGGTTGAGGCCAGGAGTTCAAGACCAACTTGGACAACATAGTGAGATCCCATCTCTGTTTTTTAAAGTTATTATGTATAAAAAAAGAATATTTAGACAACATAACACTTTCTAGTACAGAGATTTGAGATTTCCTCCACCAAAATTGATAAAAGAAGTTTCCATTACTGTCAGGTTATTTATTTGAGTAAAAAAGAAATAGGTTTCTTATCCTGCTTAATATCCCCTAAGTGGTACAGTAATGCATTTTCCTTACTACAGTAGGTTTTTCATTAAAAAATTTTTTTTTCCTAATAAGTAACAGTTACTAGGTTGTTTGTTAAATGACTTCTTGTTGCTTACACAATTTATCTATATAAGTAGCTCCCTGCCAGTGTGGTGGCTCACGCCTGTAATTTCAGCACTTTGGGAGGCCGAAGTGGGTGGATCTGGAGGCCAGGAGTTCAAGACCAGCCTGAAACCCTGTCTCTACTAAAAATACAAAAATTAGCCAGGCGTGGTGGCACATGCCTGTAATCCCAGCTACTCAGGAGGCTGAGGCAGGAGAATCGCTTGAACCCAGGAGGCGGAGGTTACAATGAGCCGAGATCACTCCACTGCACTCTAACCTGGGCAACAGAGCGAAACTCCGTCTCAAAAAAAAAAAAAAAGCAGCTCCCAGTTCTTCTGTTTCCGGCATTTTTGTGTGTGTTGGAGCATGGTCTTTGCAGTTAAAACTCCACTTCTTTACCACCTGTGGCAAGATAAGCAAGGTACTTCACCTTGAGCTTCACTTTCCTGATATATAAAATGAGAATGATACTCACCGCTGGATAGGTTTGTTGAGAAGATTAAATTGAAAGAAGTGTTTGAATTAACAGTAAATGTTATTTTGTTGGCATTAAATCATAGTCTGTGCTTTGGTAATCTTCTCCCTTGCCCAAACCAAAATGAACTATTGAACTTTTGCCTGAGGCTATGGGCATATATAAACATATTTGATGGGTAGTGTAGGTTTGGGATACAGTGTGATAGATTTAGTCCTCCATCTGAATTTTTGGGATAATTTGGGAATTCAAGTCTCTGACTTTGGTCCTAACAGTCACTACTTTTCCCCTGTTCCTCTGACTCCTTCTTTAGCTTCCTTCATCTTTGTATACTACAGGAAAGAAATCAGAAGATGTTTTGGAACTACAGTAGGCAGCTTAAGGGTTCCTGGATCATAAGTGGATTAGCCTTTGAGGCAATGGCAGGAGTCAGCAGGTGGGGATTCAGATCGCCAAGAGCAGCAACAACACTGAAAACTAGGTATTACATTTGGGGTTTAAATATCCAATAGTCATTTTATTGTATATTCACAAAAGTTGCACACTCTCCCTCTATTCTTCTGAAGAAAGATGCCAGTAGCAATTACTCTTACAAGAAAACAATCTCGGAAATACAGCATAGTGTTTACCCTTCCACAATGGTGCGGCCTTTTGTGTCTTGTTCTTTTTGTCACTTGTTCCAAGTGAATAAATTTAGTTCTCTTTTATATATAGTATGGATAATGACTTACTTCAGGTGAAAAGTAACTTAATGAGCCTTGTTGTATATTAGTCACTGTGTTAGGTACAAAGAAACATAATACAGTTTGTCTCCAAAGATCTTTATAGCTCAGAACAGGCTCAACAAACTTCAGAGCATGGGCCAAATCTGACCTGATGTGTTTTTGTAAATGATGTTTTATTGGAACACAACCATGCTCATTCATTTATGTACTATCTAGGACTACTTTCGTGCTACGCTGACAGTTAAGTAGTTGGATCCAGATTATATGGCCTGCAAAGCCCAAAATATTTACTGTCTGATCCTTAACACAAAAGATTTGCCAACCAGTGGCCTAATAAGTTAACTTCTTGGCCTTGTTTACCAAACTTTGTCAGTTAGAAAACTGTGTTTGCCTATTCTGGGTATGCAGAAGTTTAGTTTTGTGCCTCCTTTTCATCATGAAAATTGATCACTAAATTTTTAGCAGGCTTTATTTTTGTATTCTGAGAATTTTTATCTGGTCTGGGTCCTTGTTTTGCTACTTTACTGTTTTATTTCTGCCCATTCCAAAAATCTCTATTTGTCAGATAATGTTGAGCTAAAGTTTTATGTGTTTACTAATTAGTTTTTCCATGGCTTCATTTTCTGACTGTGATTATCTTAACAGTATTTCATAGTTATGGATGAAAACACAACTAAATTTGGTCCTCCACTAGGCACGTAAAATTTTGGACTAAAGCCTGGGCAACATGGTGGTACCCGGTCTCTACAAAAAAATACAAAAAAAAAAAAAATTAGCCAGGCATAGTGGTGTGTGCCTGTAGTGCTGGCTACTATTGTAGAAGAAAATTAAAAGGAATGACACATTTAAAATCTGTATACTTCTGTTTGTGTGTGTGTGTAGGAATTAAACTCCCTTACCTTTCCTCACTGACTATAATATTGTTTGCTGTTACGGGGCAGTCTACATTTAAGATATTTTTTCTCCCTAAGATGTCAGATTTGAGCCTTTGTGCCTTTAGGAAAAAGCTTCTTTCTAACATAGCTTATATGATAAATTCACTATCTTAATTGTGCCTTCCATATTTAGGGTTCTTCATTGTTGGTATCTTGCTGACAAGACTGTTATTTTATTTTATTTTTTTTATTTTTATTTATTTATTTTTGAGACAGAGTCTTACTCTGTCGCCCAGGCTGGAGTGCAGTGGTATGATCTTGGCTCACCACAACCTCTGCCTCCCGGATTCAAGCAATTCTCCTGCCTCAGCCTCCTGAGTAGCTGGGATTACAGGTGTGTACCACCATGCCCGGCTAATTTTGTGTGTGTTTTTAGTAGAGACGGGGTTTCACCATATTGGCCAGGCTGGTCTCAAACTCCTGACCTTGTGATCCGCCCACCTCGGCCTCCCAAAGTGCTCGGATTACAGGCATAAGCCACTGTGCCGGGCCAGCTGGGTTTTAAAAACATCAGCTTAATTTGTTGAAGAGATTTCTCTTCTTGGCCAAGCATGGTGGCTAATGCCTGTAAGCCCAGCACTTTGAGAGGCTGAGGCGGGAGGATTATTGGAGCCCAGGAGTTCAAAGTCAGCTTGAGCAACATATCAAGACCTTGTCTCTACAAGAAATATAAAGTTAGCCCAGGTGTGATAGCACACATCTATATTCCCAGCCACTTGGGAGGCTGAGAGAAGAGGATCACTTGAGCCCAGGAGGTCAGGGCCTCAATGAGCTATGATTGTGCCGCTGCACTCCAGTCTGGGAGACATAGTGGGATCCTGTCTCTTCAAGAGGTTTCTCCTCTTATCTTGGTCAGTAGATCATTGGTAAACTGAAACTATTTTAGCCTTTTATATATGGGTATATGTAGGTTTCAGTCTTCTAGTTCTCGGTTTCACTAGATCTACCAGGAAGCAAAAAACCTTAGCCAGTCTAATAAAGCTACTTGCAAAATGGATACAAAATATAACCAAGATATCATGATTTACATCTCAGTGTGATCTTACTACTTAAGACATCTGAATTCCTTTCCACAGCTTCTCTAGGAAAAAGTTGGTTTTCTTCAGAGACAGGTCTCACTTTGTTGCTCAGGCCAGAGTGCAATGGCACAGTCATGGCTCACTGCAGCCTTCATCTCCCAGGCTCAAGAGATCCTCCCGCCTCAGCCTCCTGAGTAGCTGGAACTATAGGTGCATGTCACCACGCCTGGCTGATATATTGTAGAGACAGATGTTGTTTTGTTGCCCAGGCTGTTCTTGAACTCCTGGCCTCAAGCTTTCCTCCTGCCTCCCCCTCCCAAAGTACTGGGATTATAGGTGTGAATTGCCCCACCTAGCCAGAAAAAGTGCTTTTGATGCCATGCTGCTTTCTAAAAATAAGATAAAATAGTGGTTTCATTTAGGAAAAAGAAATCTGAAAGGAAGCACCAATTTAAGGACAGTTTATATGGACTAAGAGAAGTTAGATAAAATAGCATAGATTACTCTTCTGTATTCACCCATTAGCTTCAGTTCCCACTCCTATAATCCAGGTAATCTGGCTAGAAAGGGGATTTGTGGAAGTAAAATTCGTTGTATTCTAGTTTCTTAAAATGACATTCTGCATAATCAGCATAACTTGTTCTTGTATTATTCTTTTTCAATGTCTAGTGAGTTAACTGACTTTTTTGTTTATATATAAATATATTTGAGTAATTCAGCTTTCAGATTTCTTACTTTTTTTTTTGAAATGGAGTCTCACTGTGTTGCCCAGGCTGGAGTACAGTGGTGTAATCTCAGCTCACTGCAACCTCCACCTCCCAGGCTCAAGTGATCCTTCTGCCTCAGCCTCCAGAGTATGGGATTAAAGGCATGTGCCACCACGTCTGGCTAATTTTTTGTATTTTTAGTAGAGATGGGGTTTCACCTTTTTGGCCAGACTGGTATCAAACTCCTGACCTCAAGTGATCCACCCACCTTGGCCTCCCAAAGTGCTAAGATTACAGGTGTGAGCCACCACGCCTGGCCTCAAATTTCCTTTTTTCTTTTTCTTTTTGAGACAGAGTCTTGCTCTGTTGCCCAGGCTGGAGTGCAATGGTGCAATCTTCATTCACTGCAACCTACGCCTCCCAGGTTCAAGTGGTTCTCCTGTCTCAGCCTCCAGAGTAGCTAGGACTACAGACATGTGCCACCACACTTGGCTATTTCTGTATTTTTAGTAGAGACAGGGTTTTGCCATGTTGGCCAGTCTGTTCTCGAACTCCTGACCTCAGGTGATCCACTCACCTCAGCCTCCCAAAGTGCTGGGATTATAGGCATGAGCCACCACACCTGGCCAAATTTCTTACTTTCATAATGCTGCCTGTCTCTGCGAGTTGCCACATATTAATTTTATCATATTAAAGAGTCATTATAGCATAGTGGTTAAGACCACAGTCTGGAGGCAGACTGCTTTTGTTATTTCACTCTGCTACTTAATGGCTGTGTGTCTTTGGGCCTGTCACTTAACATCTCTGTGCCTGTGTTTTTGTTTTTGTTTTTTGAGACGGAGTCTTGCACTGTTGCCCAGGCTGGAGTTCTGTGGCGTGATCTCAGCTCACTGCAAGCTCCGCCTCCTAGGTTCATGCCATTCTCCTGCCTCAGCCTCCCAAGTAGCTGGGACTACAGGCGCCCGCCACCATGTCCAGCTAATTTTTTGTACTTTTAGTAGAGACAGGGTTTCACCATGTTAGCCAGGATGGTCTTGATCTCTTGACCTCGTGATCCACCTGCCTCAGCCTCCCAAAGTGCAGGAATTACAGGCTTGAGCCACTGCGCCCAGCCATGCCTGTTTCTTTATATGTAAAATGGGGGTGATAATACCAATACCTGTCACAGTTGTAAGGATCAGTTGTTAATCTGTGAAAAATTTAGATTAGTGCCTGGCAAGTAGTCAGTGTGGATAAATGTTAACTTTTTTTATTATTGCATTCTGGCCCAGGTAAAATGAAGTAAGTTAAGCATATTTACTTTTTTTCATAATGAATTACAGCTATTATAGCAGTTGAGAAGTGACAGTATCCATAATATAAGGAATGTAACTTTTTTCAAATTAAAAAGCAGCCAGTGATTTATATTTTAAAATAATTCATAGTAAATGTGCTAATTTTCACCTATTTAGAACAAGCTCTTATAATTTGCCCTATTCCAAATCTTTTTATATTTCTTTTTCCCTTGAATATTATCTGTTGTTCATTACGAAAGCTTACTCTGTGAGACATCTTTGCTTTCTTAATACTGGAGTCTTAAATTGGCAAATCCTGAACTAATTTCAAAATCTTGATATAACACCCTGAAAATTTATAGATATTTACTACCACATGACCCAGGAATGGCAGCCTTCCTCAACTTGAGCAAAATCACAGTCTTGGGAATCATAATTCCCACTACTTAAATGAAGTGCAGTAACATACCAACATCATGATGTGGATGAATAAAAGCACTGAGTTCTGAAATTCTCAAGAACTTAAATTCTCTTCCCAACAGTTCAAAGGATTTACTGTAAGAGATTAGCTAACTTTGTTAAGTATACAATATCTGTGTTCATTTACCCAAATCTGTCAGTATGTATAATTCTCTCAGTTGGAATATAGTTACAATTAAATTAACTTTCTTGAGCACTCAATATTTAGGTTGCATCCAAATCTAGGCCAAACTTTATTACTAAAGAAGGTCTTTAGTCCATCCCCACTGGAAACAAGAGGAAAAAATTAGTAACAATAAAGAAAGGCTGACTGGGCGTGGTGGCTCATGCCTGTAATTCTAGCACTTTTGGAGGCCAGGACAGGTGGATCACTAAGGTCAGGAGTTCAAGAGCAGCCTGGTCAACATGGCGAAACCCCGTCTCTACTAAAAACACAAGAAAAAAAATAGTAGCCGGGCATGGCGGCAGGCACCTGTAATCCCAGCTTTTCAGGAGGCTGAGGCAGGAGAATCACTTGAACCCAGGAGGCGGAGGTTACAGTGAGCCGAGATAGCACCACTGCACTCTAGCCTAGGTGATAAGAGCAAAACTCTGTCTCAAAAAAAAAAAAAAAAAAAAAAGTAAGCCTTTAATTTCTTCTGTTTCCTTGGTTGTTTCACGTTTCCAGTGTCTCTTAAAATACTACTGTTCATCAGTAGATTGCTTACTTATTTGTGGTATTAAATGTACTACTCTTTAGATGTTTTGGGAAGTAATCATTTTACATAAGACACATTTGCTTTGTACTCAACCTTTAAAGGAATCTTTTGCCTCCAACTCCTAAGATGACTGATTGATTCCCTAGACTTTCTTACATATTAATCATGAAATCTGAGGGAGTAAAGGAACATTAGTAACTCCTAGCATCATTTCTTAAAAACCCAATAATTACTTATTGTTTGATGAAGTGAATACATTATAAGTTGCCCCTAGGATTGTGGTAAACATCCATATTAAGTATACCAACATTTCATTTGGTAACTATTTATTAAATACCTAGTATATGCAAAGCACTATTTTAGGTACTAACAATGGAACAGTGTTCCTTTGAATACTGGAAGGTTTACAGGTTGACAACTATCTGTTCTCATTTGAGTTTCCTAGAGTTAATTTAGCAGAATCAGAGTTAACATAGAACCTCAGAATACCTAGTTCAACTCTCTTATTTATAGATTTTATAACTCTTCAATCCTGAGATGTAAAATAATTTTTCTGAGATCACATAGCTAGTTAATAGCATCGCTTGCTTTTTGTTCTTTTAGTTACTATTCATTCAGCAAACATTCTCAAATCTTTTCTATTAAAAAGGTCAAGAGTGACCAAAAAAATCCATCATCAACCTGTAGACTTCTATCAGCCCCATCCTATTTTTCACTGACTTTTTATAATCATACTTTTTTGAAAGAGCTGACTTCTTCCTTATCTTCCTTTCAGCTCACTGCAGTCTGACTCAGCACTCATAACTCTATTGAAAGTGCTCTCCCCAAGGTCACCCACAGCTTCATATTCCTGGGGCACTTTTAATCCTTATCTCTTTCATCTGTCTGTGGCATTTGTCATTGTTCATTATTCATTTTTTAATGTTTTCTTACCTCCAGGGTACCATATTCTCCTGGTTTTATTTCTGCTTCTCAGATAATTTCTTAGATTTCTTCATAAATTCTTCTTTGTCATTCGTCTTTCAAATATTGGTATTTCCCAGGATACTCACTGTCACCTTTCTCTGTGTATTCTCCTTGAGCAGTCTCATCCACTTCTGTCACATCTGTTGCCATCTAAATGCTGAAGACTTCCAAATCCTTATTCTGACTCATATTCTTTCTCTTGGGCTTTGAACTCACATATGCAGCTGCCTACTAGACGTCTTCAAGATATCTATTCGGGATCTCAAAATCATCATCTCTAACATTTAGCTATTACTGCATTTGTTCCTTTTTTTGTTGTTTTTTGTTTTGTTTGTTTGCTTTTTGGTTTTGAGACAGGGTCTTACTCTGTCTTCCAGGCTGGAGTGCAGTGGTGCAATCTCAGCTCACTGCAACCTCCGCCTCCTGGATTCATGTGACTCTCCTATCTCAGCTTCCTGAGTAGCTGGAATTACAGGCGCCTGCCACCATGCCCGGCTCATTTTTGTATTTTTAGTAGAGACTGGGTTTCACCATGTTGCCCAGGCTGGTCTTGAACTCCTGACCTCAGGTGATCCGCCAGCCTCAGCCTCCCAAAGTGCTCAGATTACAGGTGTGAGCCACCATGCCTGGCCTGTTCCTGTGTTTTTTATCTTGATGACTTAATACCACAATTCATCTAGTAGGCAGCTCCCTAGAAATTAAGGAGTAATCAGCAGCAGCCTCTACCCGATTACTCCCTAAATTCTATCAGTTCTAGTGCTTTATCTTTCATCTATCCATATCTTTAGAGCCAATATTTTATTTTCAGGCCCTCATTCTAAATTATCCCTGGCTGGGCACAGTGGCTCACGCCTGTAATCCCAGCATTTTGTGAGGCCGAGATTGGCTGATCACAAGGTCAGGAGATCAAGACCATTTGGCCAACATGGTGAAACCCCTTAACTACTAAAAATATAAAAATTAGCCAGGCATGGCAGCATGCACCTGTAGTCCCAGCTACTTGGGAGGCTGAGGCAGCAGAATTGCTCGAACCCTGGAGGCGGAGGCTGCAGTGAGCCGAGATCGTACCACTGCACTCCAACCTGGGTGACAGAGCGAGACTCTATCTCAAAAAAAAAAAAAAAAAAAAAAATTCATATGGCCTTTGTTAATATGCAATAAAATACACAGTAATGATTAAGAACATGGACTTTAGAGTCAAGGAGTCCCATGTTTGGATCCTTGCTCTGTCACTTAGCATCTGTGGGTGCTGTGAATGTCAGTTTTCTTGTCTGTAAAACAGGAATATTGCAATTTACTTTGTAGAGTGAAGATGAAATGTAAATTTATAGTCCTGGGAACACAGTATGTGGTGCATATAAGCTCTCAACGAAAGATGTGACTACTCTAACTGACTTATTGGACATCATTCTCCATTGTGTTTAGAATGAGTCATTTACACAAAATTTTAGCATTCTCATGCTAAAAATCCTTCTTCAGTAGTTCCTTACTGCTAGCAGGACAATATCCAAATGACTTAACTGATATTTTAAATGGTCTTCTATGTAAATGCAAATGGTTTTATTCCTCTTTAGCTTTTTTTCTTGCTGCTGTCTTCCCTATTTATACCCCAGCTGCACCACAATAAATTAACAGTTCCTCAAAAGCACCTCTGCACTTTTTGTTGTTGTTGTTGTTGTTTTTGAGATAGAGTTTTGCTCTGTTGCCCAGGCTGGAGTGCAGTGGTATAATCTCAGCTCACTGCAACCTCCACCTCCCAGGTTCAAGCCATTCTCCTGCCTCAGCCTCCCCAGTAACTGGGATTACAGGCATGCGCCACTACACCTGGCTAATTTTTGTATTTTTAGTTGAGACGGAGTTTCACCGTGTTGGCCAGACTGGTCTCAAACTCCTGACCTCAGGTGATCTGGCCATCTCAGCCTCCCAAAGTGCTGGGATTACAGGCGTGAGCCACCACACCTAGCCACTTCTGCACTTTTGAGTATCTGTGCGTTACCTGGAATACCTTTTTCTGTAGCTAGATTATTTTTCTCCTTCAGGACTCAGCTTACATGTTATCTTCTTTGGGAACTCTTTCATGACTACTTTTGACTCTGACTTAAGTTTTCCAACAAGGGACCCATGTTTTCTCCTACCATAGCACTCCTTACACTAGATTGCAGTTGCGTGTTCCCTCATCTGTTTCTGTCAATGTATTTTGAATGTTTAAAATTAAAGAAGTTTCAGGAACGTTGAAGTTTAGTTATTAGATATTTATCTGCAGAAACATGAAAAGTTCTCAAGAGGGTGTCCTTTTTACTGCTGTGCACAAGATAAACTCGCTCCTTCTTACACATACTACCCTCATGTTAGCAAAAGGAAATATGTATGTAATTTTTGAAGTGTCATTATTTGAGATGTAAAGATCCCCAAAAAGACTCAGTGCTGTCATCTGTATAAAATAGAGTAGCTTAAAGAGTTTTAGTTGAGTACTTTTTAAGTGTTTCTACATTAGCCTTTGCTCAGGTAATTAGTCTTCATTGCTGTTTTAAATGTTAGTATCTGCATGTGTCTTACTCATTAGTCAGTGAGAAGAATATGAGTTCTTATATCAGATAGTCCTAGTTTCAACCGCTTGCTAATAATTACTGTTTGTTAGGATCAATATAAATACTAAACTATATAATAGTAAGCCCTTAAACCAGTGCCTGGTGGGTTGTAGGCACTCGATAAATTTAAAAAATTTTAAGACAGTGTCTTGCTCTGTCACCCAGGCTGGAATGCAGTGGCACAATTATGTCTCACTTCAGCCTTAACCCCATGGGTTCAAGTGATCTTCCTGCCTCAGCCTCCCCAGTAATTGGGACTACAGGCATTCTCCACCATGTGCAGCTAATTTTCTGTGTTGCCCACACTGGTCTCAAACTCTTGGATTCAAGCAATCCTCTCACCTGGGCCTCCCAAATCACTGGGATTACAGGCATAGGCCACTGCACCCGACTTGAAATTTCCTTTTGGACTTTTCAAATGTTCCTTATGGAATCTTATGTAGCCATCTAATTAAATCTGTTTACCCATCCAACCTTAGATTAAAGCCCATCCTCCTATGAAGATTTCTCCAACTTTGCTACAGTTAGAGTTAATACAATAACTTCATCTCCGTAATTGGTCTGTCTGCTAGAATGTTAACTATTTGAGGGCATGGCACTGTCTTACATTTATCTTTCTTCCCCTGACATTTTGCAGAGTGCTGAGATATAAGAGAATATAAGATAAATTCAGTATACGTTTGTCGCCTAATTGAGTTTTTTTCAGTGTGCTGCTCTGCCGCCTCACTTTACTAGCAGTAATGTGTGTCACAAGAATGACTAACAATCTTAATCATATTTATAAAGGATTTATATTTATAAACCATATTTATAAAGGAAATTTGTTGAAAGCAATCATATTGAGTATTCCATAGCTAACTCTTAACTGTTTTAGAGTGTCAGTGTCACTGCCCCTTCTGTTAGGACAGATAACTAAGAAATGACTACATTAAATGGTTCCCAACATTAAATTTGGTTATATGAATTTCCTTGAGAATAAGCCAGTTTTGCTATTTTCCACTTATTGTTTCTTCTAGATCAGTTTTCTGTGATCCTGTAATTCATTCTTGCAAATTTGAATGTGTCTTACAGGAGGATTTGTTGGTATTGAGGAAAACAGTGAAATCCTTTTTGGCTGTTTGCCAGCAGTGCCTGTCTAATGTTAATACTCCAGTGAAAGAACAGGTAAGAAATTATCAGTAAGAGCTCTCAATAAAATCAATTCAAATACAGTAATGAACATTAAGAAGATACAATTTTTGCCGGGCTCGGTGGCTCACGCCTGTAATCCCAGCACTTTGGGAGGCCGAGGCGGGCAGATCATGAGGTCAGGAGATAGAGACCATCCTAGTTAACAGGGTGAAACCCCGTCTCTACTAAATATACAAAAAAAAATTAGCTGGGCATGGTGGCGGGCGCCTGTTGTCCTAGCCACTCAGGAGGCTGAGGCAGGAGAATGGCGTGAACCTGGGAGGCAGAGCTTGCAGTGAGCCGAGATTGCACCACTGCACTCCAACCTGGGCGACAGAGTGAGACTCTGTCTCAGAAAAAAAAAAAAGAAGATACAATTTTTTTTATGGCAGTTCTTAGTACACATGTTCATTCCTAATATTTACTGGACCTAGAACAAGACTGTAGATGTGTGAATATTTATGTTATAAAGCAAGCTAACAAACTTATTATATAATATACATTCTTTCCTTTTACTTTCACAAGTATATTGTCATCAGCTGGAAGAGCAGGTTGAAATGTAGACTTTTTGACTCCTAAGAATTCTACACCAGAATGGCCCAGTGCAGTGGCTCACGCCTGTAATCCCAGCACTTTGGGAGGCCAAGGTGGGTGGATCATGAGGTCAAGAGATCAAGACTATCCTGGCCAACATGGTGAAACCCCATCTCTACTGAAAATACCAAAAAAAATTAGCCAGGCATGGCGGCAGGCACCTGTAATCCCAGCTACTTGGGAGACTGAGGCAGGAGAATCTCTTGAACCCGGGAGACGGAGGTTGCAGTGAGCCGAGATCATGCCATTGTACTCCAGCCTGGGCAAAAAGAGCGAAACTCTGTCTCAGAAAAGAAAAAAAAAAAAAAATTCTACAGAGAATATTGAGTGGGTAACGGACATATGACATACCTTTTTATCATCTTACCTTCAGCTCCTTCCCACACCAGTTAGAGTTTCTAACACATGCATGCCAACACTTTAGCCCCACATTGAAACTTTCCATACCACCTGCCCAAACAGCTGCCCATTGACCACCCAGAAGCCTAGTAATATGTACATTGGGTCTGCAGTATGCCTAAAGAAGAGGCCTTTGCAGGCTCAGACAACAGGCTCAGGACTGTTAGGGCAAGGAGTCTCTGAGTCCCTATACTTGGACAATGGCGTAGAAGTGGGGTTTGGTAAGCAGGTGGACATATCCCATTGGTCCAATAGATTCCTCATCTCTTGCAGAGGGGCATTGCCCAAAGAGGGTCAGGGTGGACCAGGGAAGTACTGTTTCCATGATGTGATTTTGTAAACTAGTTTTTAAATAGACTGTTGTATTGGGGAGTACATTTGTGTAAAACAGAATGTGTATTTTCCATACTATTTCTTATTTTGATATTGGACTATAGTCAGTTAATCTGGTGAAAGAGTACAGTATTACTTATCCTTTGCTATCTCTTCTTACAAATAGTGACAAATATCTTTATTGAGTTATCAGCATTTAACTTAAAATGGAAACAGAGATGGTCTTCCCTAAACCTTATTCTTTAAATATTCAGAAGACCACTTATGCTGTGGAGAAATACCCAGCTCTGCCTTTTATTTTATTTTTTTTAATTTTATTTTATTTTTATTTTATTTTGAGACGGAGTCTCCCACTGTCGCCTAGGCTGGTGTGCAGTGGCGCAAACTCGGCTCACTACAACCTCCACCTCTCGAGTTCAAGCAATTCTCCTGTCTCAGCCTCCCAAGTAGCTGGGATTACAGGCGCCCACCACCACACCTGACTAATTTTTTTGTATTTTTAATAGAGATGGGTTTCACTATGTTGGCCAGACTGGTCTCAAACTCCAGACCTCATGATCTGCCTGCCTTGGCCTTCCAAAGTACTGGGATTACAGGTGTGAGCCACTGCACGCAGCCTAGCTCTGCCATTTAAACCCCAAATCCAGTGTTTCTGCATCATACCTGCTTGGTGATGTCCAAAACTATGGCCTTCTGGTTAAAAAGTATTTCCTCTGGATTCTCTTTATGCTCCCCTTTTTTCAAATGGCTCTTTCTAAATACCTTAGTATATTTCATGGTTGTGCTGTCAGGGCGTGAATTGCCAAGACTGATGCTGCAGTTGGACAACCAGATATACAGGCATCCCAAACTAAATGCCAAAATTGTGTTTTCCCATAGAAATCAATTTTGGAGGGGGCAGTGTTAGTGGATTGTTGGGAGGTTTCAGAGCCCTCAATTATCCCACAACAAAATCTTTCCATTGTAACAAACTGATCAGACCCATTTATTTCACTCAATTCATTAAATAGGGCAAATTTGGCACCATACCTATAATGTGTACAAATGTATTCAAAGTTTCTTTATATAATTAAATTTGTTTGTAGGCCTTATTAGATACTGGTTTTTATATTAATGGTTTTCTAATACAGTCATGCACCACTTAACAACAGGGATACATTCTGAGAAATGTGTTGTTAGGCAATTTCATCATTGTATGACCATCATAAGAGTATATTTACACAAACAAATAGTATTGCCTACCACATGCCTTTGCTCTGTGGTATAGCCTATTCCTCTTAGGCTACAATCCTGTACTATACAATACTATACTGAGTACTATAGATAATTATAATACAATGGGTATTTATGTATCTAAACATATCTAAAATACAGTATAAAAGATTTAAAAATGGTACACTTACCATAGGAATGGAAGTAGCTCTGAGTGAGTGAGTGATTGGTGAATGAATAGGAAGGCCCAAGACATTACTATACACCACTGTAGACTCTATATGTACCATACACTTAGACTACACTAAATTAATTAAAATGTTTTTCTTGGCTGGGCGTGGTGGCTCATACCTGTAATCCCAGCACTTTGGGAGGCCGAGGCGGATGGATCACGAGGTCAGGAGATTGAGACAATCCTGGCTAACATGGTGAAACCCTGTCTCTACTAAAAATACAAAAATAAAATTAGCCGGGTGTGGTGGCGGGCACCTGTAGTCCCAGCTACTCGGGAGGCTGAGGCAGGAGGTGTAAACCCGGGAGGCAGGGAGCTTGCAGTGAGCCGAGATCTAGCCACTGCACTCCAGCCTGGGCGAAAGAGGGAGACTCCATCTCAACAACAACAAAAAAATGTTTTTCTTTCTTCAATAATTAATTAACCTTATCATACTGTAATTATTTTGCTTTATAAACTTTTTAATTTTTTTAACTTTTAAACTCTTTTGTAATAATACCTAACACACACACACATTAAACAGCTGTACAAAAATATATATATATATTTTTTTTTGAGACAGAGTTTTGCTCTTGTTGCCCAGGCTGGAGTACAGTGGCACAATCTTGGCTCACCCCAACCTCCACCTCCCAGATTCAAGCAATTATCCTGCCTCAGCCTCCCTAGTAGCTAGAATTAACAGACGTGAGCCACCACACCTTGTTAATTTTGTATTTTTAGTAGAGATGGGGTTTCTCCATTTTGGTCAGGCTGGTCTCGAACTCCTGACCTCAGGTGATCCGCCCACTTTGGCCTCCCAAAATGCCAGGATTACAGGTGTGAGCCATCGCACCCGACCAAAATATTTTTTTTCGTATATCCTTATTCTAGAAGCTTTTTTTATTTATTTTTTAAGACAGAGTCCCACTTTGTCACCCAGGCTGGAGGGCAGTGGTGTGATCTTGGCTCACCACATCCTCTGTCTCCTGGGTTCAAATGATTCTCATGCCTCAGCCTCTGAACATAATTGGGATTATAGGCGTGTGGCTACCATGCCTGGCTAATTTTTGTATTTTTTAGTAGAGACAGGGTTTCACCATGTTGCCAAGCTAGTCTCAAACTCCTGGCCTCAAGAAATCCACCTACCTCAGCCTCCCAAAGTGCTCGTATTAACAGGTGTGAACCACTGCATCCAGCCTATTTAATTTTTTAAAAAAACATTTTTGTTAAAAAATAAGAAACAGGCCAGGCGTGGTGGCTTATGCCTGTAATCCCAGCACTTTGGGAGGCTGAGGTGGGTGGATCGTCTGAGGTCAGGAGTTCGAGACCAGACTGACCACCAATATGTTGAAACCCCATCTCTACTAAAAATACAAAAAATTTAGCTGGGTGTTGTGGCATGCACCTGTAGTCCTAACAACTTGAAAGGCTAAGACAGGAGAATGGCCTGAACCCAGGAGGCGGAGGTTGCAGTAAGCCAAGATCGCGTCACTGCACTCCAGCCTGTGAGAAATGGGAAAATTCTTCAAAGATTATAAAAAGTCACAATTTCTTACTATAAGATTGCTATCCACTATTTGTGTGTGTGTGTGTGTGTTCTCAATCAGCTGCCCTAGCTTGCTCCAGCATGCCTGGACAGAAGTAGACAAGCTTCAGCCCATAGTGCATGCCATTCCTTATTTGGAGATGCTTCCTCAACTATCCCTGGGCAACTTCCTTTTCTTTCTTTGTTCTATCCCCCTTACCTAATTAAGAAAGTTTTAAACTAATAGCCAGTCGAGTAAAGTGTAAAATGTGAGGTCCTATTCCAGCCAATGGAAACTGGACACAGCAGTAGGGTAGACGTGTCAGTCTCCTTTGTTCGGTGTGCTCTCGTGACTGGACAGTTATTGAGTAGCACCCTTTCTGCAGAAAGTAAAGCTCGCCTTTACTTTCATTGTTCATTTGTTTCATCATTTGTTCCCGTGTTAATTATTTTTTTTGTGTGACACCAAAAACTTCATTCCCAGCAAGCCTGGGTGACAGAGCAGGACGCTGTCTTTAAAAAAAAAAGAAAAGAAACACACACATTAGCCTAGGCCTACAAAGTGTCATAATTACCATTATCAGTGTCTTCCACCTCCCACATGTCTCATTGGAACGTCTTCAGTGGCAGTATTTTGCATGGAGCTGTCCTATCCTATGATAACAATGCATTCTTCTGGAGTACCTCTTGAAGGACCTGCCTGAGGATGTTTCACAGTTAACTTTTTTCATAAGTAGGAGTACACTCTAAAATCATGATTAAAAGTGTAGAATAGTACAGTATAGTATAGTATAGTAAATACATATGCTGACAACATATTCATTATCCTCAAGCATTAGGTTCTGTACACAAGTTGTATATGCTATGCTATTATACGACTGGCATCATAATACAGCAGCATCACCACAAACAACATCACAACAAACTTGTGGGTAATGTGTTGCACCACAGGGTTATGTAGCTACTACATCGCTAGGTGATAGGAATTTTTCAGCTCCATTACAAGCTTATGGAATCCACCATCATGTATATGCAGTCCATTGTTGACGGAAACATCATTGTGCAGTAGTACACTGACAGAATTTTTTAACATTAGAATTTTTAGAAGTATTCATTATATTATGTTGAATTAGAGTTTCAAATTTTATGCTAATTTGGTTAAGCAATATACAATTGATTTCTAATCTTTGTTATAATCTGTTATATCAATTTTTTCCAGAGTTAAGTTAAACTCATTTTGTTCTTTTGACCTGTGATCAACACCTTGCTTAAACTCATTTTTTAAAAGTTCAAGTCAAACTATCTTAATGAGCTGTTTTTGAGTTGATACAGCAAAGTAAAAGAAATAGGTTATATTTGGGAAAAGTCTTAAATAAGACAAATGTTTAGTGAGAAAAAGTAATTTTATTAAATTTAGAAATTGCAACTAAATATTTGGAATTTAAATACTTAAAATTTATATTATGGTATTGCTGTTAAACTATGTTTTAATTTCATATGTTTTCATTAATGTTGACTTGTAGTTCCATTTGTGTAGTATTTTGCTGATGAATTGCCTTTGTATTCCAGGCTTTCATGTTACTCTGTGATCTTCTGATGATTTTCAGCCATCAATTAATGACAGGTGGCAGAGAGGGCCTTCAGCCTTTGGTGTTTAATCCAGATACTGGACTCCAGTCTGAACTCCTCAGTTTTGTGATGGATCACGTTTTTATTGACCAAGACGAGGAGAACCAGAGCATGGGTACTTGTAGCTATCATCTTGTCAATATTGATTTTGTTTTACCAACCCCAAAAGATAGGAGAAAAGAAACAAATTCAATTCTAAAAATTATCGAGATTTCTTTCTTTTAAAAAAGTTGGCTGGGTGCAGTGGCTGGCAGCAATAATCCTAGCACTTTGGGAGACCGAGGCAGGAGGATTGCTCGAACCCAGAAGTTCAAGAGCAGCCTGGGCAATATGGCGAGACCTTGTCTCTACAAAACAGAAAAAAACAAAAATTTTTTTAAAAAGTTAATAGTAGTTCAGAAACCAACAAGAATAAAAATGTACATAGTGAAGTCTCCCTCCTTTAACATTGTACCTCAGATCTTTTCCTGTCGTTATGTAAAGAGCTCTTTCTCGAACAGCTCTACAGCATTTCTTCATGTAGATATAGCATAATACATATAATCCATCTCACAAAAATTGACATATGGCTAGTTTCCAGTCATCAACTATTACAAACTATGGTGTAATGAATAGTAGTGTACATTTGTCATTTCCCACATGTACAAATGTGTATGTAGGATAGATGTTGTTTCTAATTGGCTATGTCCGGGTTCATACTTTTTCTAAAGGAAAGTATCCAGGTTCCGTTCTGTTCCTAAGTGGTCATTATGTATTACTTAACAAAACATAACTGTTTGGTATTAAATGCTGAAAAAGTGTTATCAAACCTCACTAGTGAAAATTGTGCTATGCCTGCAGAGTGGTAACTTAGCAATATTAGACTGAATTGTTAATGATTAGTTGTAAATAAGTGTCACTTAGAATAGGTTATTTGTGAAATAGATTATTTAAGCTCTGTAAAATAATGTAAGAAGTATATTTGATCGACAAATCTATTTGATGCTGTTCAGCTGTTCTTTTAGAACATTTTGGAAAATACTAGTCTGTAAAACAGTATGTTTATTTAGAGTATGTTTTCATCTCAAGAGACAAATTTACCTGCTACTTGTCTTAAGCAAAAAAATGTCCACTTGTCAAAACCACTGATGCTTCACAATAAAACTATTTAGTAGAAAGGAGAGACTGCCAGCAAATTCTTTTTATGAATCTATACATATAAGGAAGAGAAAAAAGAAGATAAGGGCAGGCCAGGACAGGAGAGGGTCAGTACGGAGCCTGAAACAAATGTTATCATCTGGAGTGTTGTTGGCATGTTTTTTCTAGGATTAGAAATAGAAAATCCAGTAGGGTCTGAAACTTATAAATTTAAGAAAGAAACACACTTGTTTTGAAAGTATTTGATAGGGCTTTAAAATTTTTTTCGATGTGCATAACATGGTTTGCAAAATATTTTGTTTCTCAGTTGATAATGTAACCATGTTTAGGATGAGCACTGAAAATTTAACTCATCCATATTTCCATTTCTTCCCTAAATATTTTTCTGAAAGAAAACTTTTTCCCTGTGTCTTAAAAATTTTCAGAAGTGTTCTCTCTGTGAGAATGTATTAACACATAAGGAATATTGAAATAAGAGAAGACAGCATTTTAAAGGTAAACAGATAATTTCACAGTATTGCTTCGACACAAGTATCAGAAAAACAATCTTTTTATACAGCTGTCCTTCAGTATTGTGGGGGATTGGTTCGAGGACTCCCACTCATACTAAAATCCATGGATGCCCAAATCTCTTAAATAAAATGGTATAGTATAGTCAGCCCTCCCTATCTGTGGGTTCTGCATCCACAGATAGGGAGGGTAGACTACATATGGTTTGCTTATCTTATTCAGTCTTTACTATGGTAATCTCCTAAGAAGATAGGAACCGTAGTACCTATTTAGTGTTTGATAAATAAGTAACTAAACACAGCACCCTAAAATAATTAATGTAACAGTTTTTGTCCCATCTAAAACTGATTTGTACTATTTGTGAAGTTATAATATTAAGCTAATTTTCAATTATACAGATTATCTGCATTGTTTTACGTGGATAAAGTACCAGAATTCATAACCAATTTATAATCTGTGTTTAGAGGGTGATGAAGAAGATGAAGCTAATAAAATTGAGGCCTTACATAAAAGAAGGAATCTACTTGCTGCTTTCAGCAAACTTATCATTTATGACATTGTTGACATGCATGCAGCTGCAGACATCTTCAAACACTACATGAAGGTATAGTTAAATATTCTTATTTTTCTCCTTCCTCTAACTGGCAGAGAAATTTGCAATTGAAAGGGTGAAGACAGAAGCTAAAATTGACAGCTTTTCACCTATGTAATGTGGATGATTTTATGATAAAGTTTCTCTCTTTTATATAAGCTTTTTATCAGTCTGTACTATTATATCCGTTCCACTGAGTAGGAGTTCGAGCATTTATATGAAAGAACATACTTTTTAGCTACTTTCATAAGCTCCATTTTGTTCCTGACCCTCTGAAAAAGCAGTGCTCAGAACTCTTCTTGATGTGGCCCAACAGGCACAGATGGGAGGAAATACTTCTCAGTTTTCCTGTATTTGCCTTGTTCCTGTGTCACAGAGAATGTTCTCTTTTGCCTCTATTTAGAATTTTGTATGTGCCATTTGATCTACTTGTGTCTTCATGTTTGGATATGGTCCAATTCCAGTTATGATATAGTAGCTGATTTATCATATTTTGCTGAACAGCTGTAGCGTGATGAGTAATGTGCTGGTAGCCAGAGGTTTAAGTAAGACATGATTTCTGCACTAAGGCGCTTACAGATTAAGAGTTAACTAATATGTAGGCCGGGCGCAGTGGCTCAAGCCTGTAATCCCAGCACTTTGGGAGGCCGAGGCGGGCGGATCACTAGGTCAGGAGATCAAGACCATCCTGGCTAACACGGTAAAACCCCGTCTCTACTAAAAAATACAAAAAACTAGCCGGGCAAGGTGGCGGGCGCCTGTAGTTGCAGCTGCTCGGGAGGCTGAGGCAGGAGAATGGCATAAACCTGGGAGGCAGAGCTTGCAGTGAGCTGAGATCCGGCCACTGCACTCCAGTCTGGGCGACAGTGCGAGACTCCGTCTCAAAAAAAAGAGTTAACTAATATGTAAACATAATGTAGCATACTGATAATGAATGACTGCCATGTGTTCATGCCATTTATATTTGAGACACTGTTCTAAGACTTTCACATTATCATTGATCTTTCTAATAACCCTGTGATGTAAGAAATAGTATCATCATTTACATATAAGGAAACTAAGGATCAAGAGGTAAACCTTCCAAGGTCACACACAACTATTAAAGTAACAGAAACTGGGATTTTATTTTAGGCTTGTCTAACTTCGAAACTTAGCTCTTTTCACTGGACCACAAAGCTTCAGCATGATTATTGTTGTGATAGATGTATAAATTACTAACCTAACACCAAATATAGAGAGAGACTTAAGTGAGAGGAACAAGAGAAGAATTCCTAAAGCTAATATGTAAACAGAGTTGCATAGATGAATAGGAGCTTACTAGATGAGCATGGGAAGGAAGACAAGCCCTTGCCAAGACAGCAGCATAAATATACCTACCTGTTTCAGCTCATTTTTCTCTATGTAGTCCACAAAGAAATCATGAAAGAGCTTGTCAAACTAATTATTGATATCCAAATAGACTGTGATATTTGCATGTTGAACCTTTCTAAAAGAAAATGTCATGATCTGTTAGTAAACTTCTGCTTGCTTCTAATGACCATTTCCTTTCCAAATATTTGCAGGCATTACATTTAATAATGTATTCTGTAATCTTAGGCTCAGCATCAAGCTCACTGATGGTATTGTTCAGAATAGTTATTCCTCATCCTGATTTTCCATCAGTCACCTGGAACATTATTGCAAATTGCATGTTCCTGGGTCCCACTCAACCTAATGAGAAATATCTAGGGTGGATCCCAGGCATTTGTGGAGGAGGGGTTAATTTTCCATATAACCGTTCCCTTTGGAAAATCAGAACTATGATTATCTTTCTCTGTCCTCTAGCATCTTTCCTAGTCTTCACCATTTCTTAAAGAGCAGAAAGTTTCCATAATCTCCACAAGTTTTGTTAAGACACAATTCATCTGGCCTAGGAAACTAATTCAGTTCGGAACAACTTGATGCTTTCATTATCTCTTCACTAAACCTGGATGTTAGTTCCATTTTATAAGTGTTTATCCTACCCTTTTTATATAGTTTTCTCTTTAGCAGGAAATAAAGAGGCATAAAATGTGTTGAGTTCTGGTTTTTCCTGGTAATCCTTTAACAATAGTTGATTGGTTCCAAGAAGCGAGTCTTATTCAGAATTTTTATCATCCTTAACCCAAGAAGCGAGTCTTATTCAGAATTTTTATCATCCTTAACATTTCAGGGACACTTCTGTTCATTATAGGCTCTAACCTTTTTGTGAGTATCGTAATAGCTATTTGCTCTTCTGATATATGGCTATGTGGCTTTTCCTCCAACTTTTGTACATAATTAGTTCAATCTGAACTTAAAAGAAATCTGCCTGCTCCAGTACTTTAGTATTTTGATATATCTTTTTTTCTTCATTGAGATAATTCTTCTTTGCACTAAAAGGATGATCCTTTTGAGCTGTTCGCCTTTTAGCATTTCACATCGTGGAAACATACCTACGTTTTTGAGATTTTGAAAATCTAATTGCCAAACTGTTACTAATCACTTCTTCACATAGGCTGTAGACTTTAGCTTGGAAACAATATCCAGATTTAATGGTTTTAAATGAAACCTTTTGATTATTTACTCACAGAAAAAATTCTTTAAATCTTGTGTCAAAAAACTGAATTATAACTTTTCCCAGTCACTGCTGAAAATGTCTGTGTTTTACTTTTTTATATTTCGATAGTAAAATATAGACATGTTGATAGGGGTTTGGGGGATGAGATAGTACACAAAGTATTAAATGAAGAGTTAAGTCTGTTACCCTAATCCCCCCTTCCCCCTGTTTAGGCCCACCCCCCGGAAGTAAGCAGTTTTAATTGTTTTGGTTTTAGTTCTTCAGGAGACTTCTACCAAAATTCTGTTTCTTGATCTGTACCTTTTAGATGTTGTCTGTTCAATCATGTTTTAAAGAATGGGTCTGGGCACAGTGGCTCACGCCTGTAATCCCAGCTCTTTGGGAGGATGAGGCTGGTGGATCACTTGAGGTCAGGAGTTCAAGACCAACCTGGCCAACATGGTGAAACCCCATCTCTACTGAAAATATAAAAATTACCCAAGCATGGTGGCACACACCTGCTGTCCCATCTACTTGGGAGGCTGAGGTGGGAGAATCGCCTGAACCCAGGAGGCAGAGGTTGCAGTGAGCCGAGTCATGCCATTGCACTCCAGCCTGGGCAACAGAGTGAGACTTCATCTCAAA
The DNA here is from genome assembly GCF_002776525.5 of Piliocolobus tephrosceles. NCBI lineage: Eukaryota > Metazoa > Chordata > Mammalia > Primates > Cercopithecidae > Piliocolobus > Piliocolobus tephrosceles. The sequence goes on along the minus strand of NC_045435.1, from coordinate 158,753,810 downwards.
AGCAAATAAAAACAAAAACAAAAAACAAGAATGGACAAGGCGAGGTGCAGTGGCTCATGCCTGTAATCCCAGCATTTTGGGAGGCTGAGGTGGGTAGCTCACTTGAGGTCAGGAGTTCAAGACCAACCTGGGCAACATGGCAAAAACTCCATCTCTACAAAAAAAAAAATTTTTTTTTTTTTAATTAGCCAGGCGTGGTGGCACACGCCTGTGGTCCCAGCTATTTAGGAGGCTGAGGTGGGAAGATCACCAGAGCCCAGAGTTGAAGGCTTCAGTGAGCTACAATCACACCACTGCACTCCAGCTTGGGTAAGGTAACAGAGTGAGACCCTGTATCAAACATGAAAAAACAAGAATGGGGAATTTTTCTCACCACCTCTCTTCCTGGAATTCCCAGCTTTTTTGGTTTTACTAATATTAGTTCATAATCTTAAACATCAAATGTGCATTCCTTTAACTTTAGACAGTTATTTAACTCCTATAATGTTTAAGATGAAGAAATTAAACACTTGTTTATTTACCTTTCCTTTCACCAACCTGTTCTTTTTTTTTTTTTTTTTCATTTTCAAAGGAGATGATACCAACCTATTCTTTATGTCATGAAATTTCAATAATTTTAAAGCTATGTTTTCTTTTTTTCCCTCACAGTATTACAATGACTATGGTGATATTATTAAGGAAACACTGAGTAAAACCAGGCAGATTGATAAAATTCAGTGTGCCAAGACTCTCATTCTCAGTTTGCAACAGGTAAGAAATTTGGAGAGAGGGAGACAAATAATAGAAATAACATTAATTGCACTTCTCTGTGCTTAATATTTGCTAGGTATCTTGTCTCATTTAAACTAGATCATTTTATATAGTTTTGTCAGTGCATTATGGTGGATATTTTCTGGTGCAAAGACATAGGTTAGGTGTCTTTTCTTTTGGAAGAAAATCCTAGAGTTCATATTTCAAATAGATGTAACCCTAAGGTGGTTTATTCTTGGACTAGATGAAATGTGAAATTGGAAATTTAAAAAGTAATAATTTAAGAAGAAAAATATAAAAAGTATTTCATGAGGAAGGGTAGCAGGAGATAAAATGTTTTTCATATTGCGTAAATAAGATTTCTAATAAATGCTTAGTAATTTAAAATTATTTCAGGAGGCCTGGTGGATATATATATATGTGATATGTGCATATTTATAAATACATAATATATATATGTCTGTATGTAGTTTATGATAAAAGTCTCATATCAGTGGCAAAAGCATTGGGACTATTCAATAAATGGTGATGGGTCAGCTGACTGTGTATTTGGAAAAATAGCTGTTTATAGTCCTACCTAATGTGTATCCACAATAACTACTAGATGGTTTATATATAAAAGGCCAAAAGTAAGGGTTTATGAGAAAATAAGAGGATATTTTTTAAATCCTCTTTCTAAAGAAGTCACAAAGTTAAAAATCGATGATCTGTTCTTCTTCTTTTTTTTTTTTTTGTAGAGATGTGTTTCGCCATGTTGGCCAGGCTGGTCTCAAACTCCTTGGCCTCAAGTGATCCACCTGCCTTGGCCTCCCAAAGTGCTGGGATTATAGACATAAGCCACCTTGCCCCAGCCAATCTGTATAAATTTATATAGATTAAATAGATGTATACATCAATCTGCACTTTGAGCAAAGTTAAAAAAAAAATGACAGATGGGGGAAATATTTTCAGTCTTACATAGCAAATCCTACAGATCAGTAAGAAAGATAAATAAATCCCATAGAAAAGTGAGCAAGGGACATGAAAAAGGCACTTTTCCAAGGAAGAATCTTACAAACCAGTAAACATGAAAAGAGGCATTAGGCTAGCGCAGTGTCTCACACCTGTAATCCCAGCACTTTGGGAGGCCGAGGCGGGTAGATCACCTGAGGTCAGGAGTTCAAGACCAGCCTGGCCAACATGGTGAAACCCCGTCTCTACTAAAAATACAAAAAATTAGCTGAGCGTTGTGGTGGGTGCCTGTAATCTCAGCTACTCAGGAGGCTGAGGCAGAAGAATCAATTGAACCCAGGAGGCGGAGGTTGCAGTGAATCGAGATCATGCCAGCCTGGGCAACAGAAGTGAAACTGTGTCTCAAAGAAAAAGAAAGGAAAGAGGCATTAATTATATATAACATAAATAATTAATAATTAATAAAAGCCAAGCACATTGGCCCGCACATGTAATTCCAGCACTTTGGGAAGCCAAGGCAGGCGAATCGCTTGAGCCCATGAATTCAAGACCAGCCTAGGCAACATGGCAAGACCCCCGTATCTAAAAACAAAAACAAAAATAGCCAGATGTGTTGGCACGCACCCTGTAGTCCCAGCTACTCGGGAGGGTAAAGTGAGAGGATGGCTTGAGCCTGGGAGGTCAAAGCTGCAGTGAGTTATGATTGCACCACTGCATTCCAGCCTAGGTGACAGAGTGAGACCCTATTTCTAATAATTATTATTAATGAAATACAAATTTAAATGGATACTTATTGCTCAACAGATTGGCATGAATTAAAATGATTGATAAAGATATAGAGGAAAAGGCCCCTTTTGAAAACTGCCTTCTTAGAAGACAGTTTTGTAGTATATTCCAAAATTGAAGATACATATTCCCTTTAAACCAGTAATTTTGCTTCTAGGTATGTACATGGATATGCACAGGTGTGTACCAATAAATATATGTAAAAGATGTTTTATTGCAGCAGTCTGTATAATAGTAACAAACTGGAAATAGTCTAAATGTCTGTCAACAGGGGAATGGTTAAATAAACTGAGCTAGATAAAGGATTTTTAAGACAAAATATTGAGTGAAAAATAAGTTTCAGGACAAATGCAGTATGCTACTATTTATGTAAAAATAAAAACTTTAGCTGTAAATGTAATATATCTATACTGATCTAGAAAACTTTCAGACTTTAAACACCAGTTACCTTTGGAGAGAATAATGGTATTAGGTAGAAGAGAGAAAGAAGAACTTTTACTTTGATATTGTTTGAATTTTTCACAACAAAATGTGTTCTTTGTATTCACTTTAAATGTATACTTTAAGTTTTAAAGTTTAAAGCTATTGTATATACCAATATGTGAAAACATTTTAAAATTTAAGAATTTATAAACAGCCTGTAATCCCAGCACTTTGGGAGGCCGAGGTGGGCGGATCACAAGATCAGGAGATCGAGACCATCCTGGCTAACACGGTGAAACCCTGTCTCTACTAAAAACCATCCTGGCTAACACGGTGAAACCCCATCTCTACTAAAAATACAAAAAATTAGCTGGACCTAGTGGTTGGTGCCTGTCGTCCCAGCTACTCAGGAGGCTGAGGCAGGAGAATGGCATGAACCCTGGAGGTGGAGCTTGCAGTGAGCCGAAATCACGCCACTGCACTCCAGCCTGGGTGACAGAGCGAGACTCCTCGAAAAAAAAAAAAAAAAAAATTATAAACAATCATCTGTGAATAAATTTGAAGTCCCTAGAAGAACTATTCCTCCAGTAATGACACAGCAAATAGTTCAGGCCAGTCTATTGCTGAAGAAAACTAAAAAGGTGCAGAACATATTAGCACCCAGGAGCTATTTCAGTAAATCAAGTGTGATTAGCATTGAGAGATTGGGAGGTGAGAAACTGAAGAAAAGAAATGTCAACAATACTCTTCAGGACCTTTGCTATAAAGGGAATCAGAGAAATGGGTTAGTAGCTGGCAGAGGAAATGGGGTCAAGAAGTTAAGAGTATTTTTAAGATGTATGCATCTAGTACAGAAGGAATAGTTTAGGAGGCAGGAGAGAGCCATAAACACAAGAACAAAACTATTGAGCAGGTGAAACCTTATATACTGCCTTCTTGTCTAATACGTAGGGAGTGGCTTTAGATGACAGTTCACCCTTCATAACAGGAGGAAAGGTAGATGTCTACAGATGCAATTCAGTTTTTAGATTTGTGGAATAATGATTGCTTGTATATTACCTCCAGGGTTCTGTTTTTGTTGTTATTTTCACAGAAAATAGCTAACAGATATGCAATTTATAAAACTCCACCCAGCTTAAGAACTTTTTGGTGTATTTTGTTACTGAGTGGGAAAAATCATAGCCCCATGTATGCACATGGTCTTCTTTTATATAATGTTCTTGTTTGAAATATAATAAGTGAAAAAAAAAACCTCTTAACCCTGTGTGTCATATATTGTCATTCCTGTAAAAACAATAACAAAAAGAATAGATGTTTATAAATATATAGTGTACTTCTATAAATACATTTCTTTTTCCCATCTCAAAATACGTTCTTTTGGCCAGGTGGGGTGGCTCATGCCTGTAATCCCAGTACTTTGGGAGGCCAGGGCAGGCAGATCACTTGAGGACAGGAGTTTGAGACCAGCCTGGCCAAGATCTCTACTAAAAATGTGAAAAGTTAGATGGGCATGGTGGTACACGCCTATTATCCCAGCTACTCAGGAGGCTGAGGCATGAGAATCGCTTGAACCCGGGAGGCAGAGGTTGCAGTGAACTGAGATTGCACCACTGCACTCCAGCCTCCGTGACAGAGCGAGACTCTCTCAATTAAAAAAGAATGTATTTTTTAAATTATTATTAGAAACAAATTTCTGTCTGCATTTAATCACACCACTAGCATGAAAATTAACTCAAGCTATTAATAATAGACAATTTGTAGAAAGGGAACAGAGTAGCTAAAGTTCAATGCAAGGAGAGAAACCTTTCACCTTATACCTTTTACATATTTTTTAATTACCCATTCTGAAAATAAATAAAATTTTTAAAATTCTGAGCTATAGGTTTTTTCCTCTTTTTTTCTTTCTACCAGTTATTTAATGAACTTGTTCAAGAGCAAGGTCCCAACCTAGATAGGACATCTGCCCATGTCAGTGGCATTAAAGAACTGGCACGTCGCTTTGCCCTTACATTTGGATTGGACCAGATTAAGACACGAGAAGCAGTTGCCACACTTCACAAGTGAGTGAGATAAACACTTTGTTATACAGAATCTGGTTTACTTCAATTTTAATGAAATAACTGTTATTTGACCCATTTTTAAAGTGACAATTGATAGAATTTTAAGTTACAAGAACTTTAGAGATTATCTAGTTTAGAGATTCTAAACTGGGAGGACGTTTTTAATTTGAAACAACTTAAACCACCCATTTGTTCATCTTACAAAATATAGAAAGCAAAATTTAATAATATATTATTATCTGGTCTGTCAGTAAGAAAACAGTGGGTTTGAGAGACTATACAGGCTGGGTGTGCTGGTTCACACCTGTAATCCCAATGCTTTGGGAGCCCAAAGCAGGAGGATCATTTGGGGCCTGGAGTTCGAGACTAGCCTGGGCAATAGAGTAAGACTCTGTCTCCTACAAAAAATAAAAAAGAGCCAGGCATAGTGGCATGTGCCTGCAGTCCTAGCTACTTGGTAAGCTGAGCCAGGAGGATCACTTGATGAGACTGGGAGTTTGAGGTTATAGTGAGCTATGATTGTACCACTGCCCTCCAGCCTGGAAAACAGAGTGAGACCCTGTCTCTGAAAAAATAATTATAGAATTATTTGTTAAGACCATACAAAACTGGTTCGGGGTTCATTATTGTGAAAACAGAAGTAACAGAAAACCTTTAGTAAACGCATACAGCTTGGTACCATTACCAGCTCCAAGAAGCAAATATTCTGGCAATCTATTAATAATTCTGTTTCCAGGGTGTCTTGTTACCTCTAAAAACTACACATAGGGGGCCAGGCGCCGGTAGCTCACGCCTGTAATCCCAGCACTTTGGGAGGCCAAGGGAGGCCAATTGCTTGAGCCCAGGAGTTTGAGACCAGTCTGGGCAACATGGCGAAACCCCATCTCTACAAAAAAATGCAAAAATTACCCAGGTGTGGTGGCATACATGTGCAGTCCCAGCTACTCGGGAGGCTGAGGTGGGAGAATCACCTGAGCCCAGGAAGTCAAGGCAGTGAGCCATGATAGCACCACTGCACTCCAACCTGGGCAGTGAGTGAGACCTTGTCTCAAAAAAAAAAAAAAAAAAAAATACACATAGGAATTTAGCTTTGTTGCTCTGTAGCTACTTTTTGTATGTTTTTCCCACCTTACAGTTTTGTACTATAAATATACACAAATATGTCCTATATATTCACATTAGTTTATTTGAATTTATCAGATTTTACTACCTTTTGTGATGATTTTACTACCTTCACAAATATTTGTGTAATGTTAACCAATTGAGAGAACTACACTATCTGGAAAAGTAAGTTGATATTTTCTTTTACTTCAGGGATGGCATAGAGTTTGCATTTAAATACCAAAATCAGAAAGGACAAGAGTATCCACCTCCTAATCTGGCTTTTCTTGAAGTACTAAGTGAATTTTCTTCTAAACTTCTTCGACAGGACAAAAAGACGGTGTAAGTTGCACATTACAAGAGAAGTGGTTTTTATAATAACACTGTTGTAAATGTTTATTTTTTGAAAAATTTTTAATCATTTGGATATCTTTACTCTTGACAATTTAGGCTCTGATAGTTTAAGGAATTATAGTTTTCCTTTAAGCATTTATATAGTAGTAATTTCACTGCTTATCTTTTAGTACCCTAGAATCTGCAACATGAAATTAAGCAGGTGGAAATTATTTCTTATTATGCAGTCATAGATGTATGAACATTGGCTTAGCCATTGTGTAACTCTTCCTTCTTTCCTTTTATAATAATTTCATTTAAAAGACTGATTTTTTTCATATTTGCTTTTTTTGATTATTGATAACAGTTTAAAGAAATATATATGTAATTTCAAAAGAAAATCTTGATTGGGTAAGTTTATTTAAAACCAAACCAGAAAACTTTTCTAGGCTGGGCACAGTGGCTCACACCTGTAATCCCGGCACTTTGGGAGGCTGAGGCAGGAGGATCACCTGAGGTCAGGAGTTCAAGACTAGCCTGGCCAACATGGGAAAACCCCATCTCTATTAAAAATACAAAAACATTAGCTAGGCATGGTGGTGCGCACCTGTAGTCCCAACTGCTCAGGAGGCTGATGCGCAAGAACCGCTTGAACCCAAGCGGCAGAGGTTGCAGTGAGCTGCGGTCGTGCCACTCCACTCCGGCCTGGGTAATAGAGCAAGACTCTGTCTCAATAAAAAATTTTAAAAAAAATTTTTTTAGAGGATAATACTATAATGAATCCTAAATTTTATAAACTGATAAGACAGAGAGTGCTTTATAATATTCTAGCTGCGTGCAGTGATTCACGCCTGTAAGGAGGCTGAAGCAGGAGGATTGCTTGAGTCCAGGAATTCAAGACCAGTGCTGGCAACGTAGCAAGATCCCATCTCTATAAAAAATTTTAAAATTAGCCAGGTGTGGTGTATACCTGTAGTACCTATAGTCCCAGCTACTTGGGAGGCTAAGATGGGAGAATCACTTGAACCCAGGAGTTTGAGGCTGCAGTGAGCTATGATTATGCCACTTCATTCCAGCCTGGGCGACAGTCTGGGGAGCCTGTCTCAGTCAATTGATTTTTTAAAAAATAACAAGATTCTAAATAAATAGAATTTTGGAGAGAGAGTTAATATTTATATGAATATAAGTGGTAGTTCTAAGTAAAGATGTTGATGTCATGTAGATCAGAAAATATTAAGCGCCTAGTATGGTCAGCCCCTGTTGTAAAGCTTAGGCTCTAATGCAGGGCGGCAGAGCATAAACGGGCAGATGGCCAGGCTCAGTGGTTCCCACCTGGAATCCCAGCTATTCCGGACCTGAGGTGGGAGGATTGTTTGAGGGCAAAAGTTTGAGAGCAGCCTGGGCAAGATAGTGAGACTGTCTCTTAAAAAAAAAAGGCAGACAAACAGGAGAGTTTCAGGCACTGAAATGGGGTAATATGATAGACAGAGACAGGTGTTGAATATTAGTGGGAGTGGTTTGAAAACATTTTCAATACAGACATTTACAGCTATACATTTTCCTCTGAACATTACCTTAGCTGCATCTTGTAAGTTTTGATATGTTTCATTTCCATCTCAAAGTATTTTCTCATTTCACTTATTTCTTCTTTAACCTATTGGTTATTCAGGAGTATTTTGTTTAATTTTTATGTATTTCTGTATTTCCAGATTTTTTTTCTGTTACTGGTTTCTTCATTTCATTGTGGTCAGAGACATGCATTGTATTATTTTAATCCTTTTAAATTTATTGAGACTTGTTTTATGGACCAACATATGGTCTTAGAGACTGTTCCATATATCACTTGAGAAAATGTGTTACCCTTCTGTTTTTGGTTGGAGTTTTTGTTCTGTAGATATGTGTTCCGTCTAATTAGCTTATAGTTTTGTTTATAGTGCTTTTCAGGTCTTCAATGTTCTTGTTAATCTTTTGCTTAGTTGTCCTATTCATTTTTGAAAGTGGGATATTGAAGTCTCCAAATATTACTGTTGAATTTTCTATTTGTCCCTTCAGTTCTGTCAGTTTTTGCTTCATATTTTTTCGGGCTCTCTTGTTGAGTATATATCCATTTTTTTTTTTTTTTTTTTTTTTTAAAGACAGAGTCTCACTCTGATGCCCAGGCTGGAGTGCAATGGCTCAATCTTGGCTCACTGCAATCTCTGCCTCCTGGGTTCTGGTGATTCTCCTGCCTCAGCCTCCTGGGTAGCTGGGACTATAGGCGCGTACCACCACACCTGGCTAATTTTGTATTTTTAGTAGAGATGGGGTTTCACCATGTTGGCCAGGCTGGTGTTGAACTCTTGACCTCAAGTGATCTGCCCACCTGGGCCTCCAAAGTGCTGGGATTACAGGTGTGAGCCACCACGCCTGGCCTGTATATACATTTTTAATTGTTATGTCTTCCTGACCAATTGAGTCTTATTCTAAAGTGTCATTCTCTGTCTCTAAGACATTTTTGTGTCATATTACTATAACCACTCCAGCTTTATTTTGACTACTGTTTTGCATGGTACACCTTTTTTTTTCCATCCTTTCACTTTCTGCTTTTGTAGCTTTTCATCTAAAGTGTTTCATATAGACAGCAAATTGAATCATGTGTTTTTAAATTCAACCTGACATTCTCTATTATTATGCTTTTTGTTTTTTATGTATGTCTCCTGGGGTTTTTGTTTCTGTTTTTGTTTTTGATTTTTGGGGGTAGGGGTTTGGTTCTCCTTTACTGCCTTCTTTTATATTAAATGTATGTTTTCTAGTGTATCATACTAATTCCTTTAATTAATCTTTAATTGTATTTTCTTAGTTATGTTCCTAGTGGTCTTACCAGGCCTTACAGTATACATCTTATCAAAATTTACTGGCCAGGTGCAGTGGCTCACGCCTATAATCCCAGCACTTTGGGAGGCTGAGGTGGGCAGATCACTTGAGGTCAAGAATTCAAGACCAACCTGGCCAACATGGTGAAACACTGTCTCTACTAACAATACAAAAATTAGCCGGGCATGTTGGCACATGCCTTTAATCCAAGTTACTTGGGAGGCTAAGGTGGGAGAATTGCTTGAACCTCAGGGGGCAGAGGTTGCAGTAAGTCAATATCGTGCCACTGCACTCCACCCTGGATGATAGAGTGAGATTCCACCTCAATAAAACAAAATTTACCTAAGGTCTATCCTGGTTTATTCTAAGGAAATACAGAAACTTTAATTCTATATAAATCCATTTCCTTCCTCCTTTTTTGGCTATTCTTGTTATACATGGTCCATCTATATATATTAGAAACCCAATAATAAACTGTTATAATTATACATGAGATAATCTTTTATAGAAACTGAGAAAAGAAAGGAAAGCAAGTATGTGTTTATAGAGTTTGTTATATTAATCTTCCTATTTACCATTTTTCTGGTTTTCTTCATTTCTTCCTGTGGATTCGAATTGCCATCTAGTATCATTCCTATATTCAAATACAGCTTCTCTTTCACTCACTTTTGTGCTTATTGTCAAATATATTACATTTCTATGTTATTGACCCAACAATACAGTAATATACATATTGTTTTATATATTTGCTTTTTAAATCAGTTAAGAGAAAAGGGATACAAAATTTGTAATTATACTTTTATAACTACCTACAAATTACCTTTACTGGCACTCTTTGTTTTTTCATGTAAATTCAAATTACCCTGTGATGACATTTGCTTTCAGCTTGACTAACTTCCTTCAGTAGGCAGGTCTGATAGCAACAAATTCTCTCAAGGGTGGCTCATGCCTGTAAACCCAGCATTTTGGGAGGCTGAAGCAGGAAGATTGCTTGAGCCCAGGAGATTGAGGTTACAGTAAGCGATGTAAGATTCTCGTTTGATAGTTTTTTTACTTTCAACACTTTGACCATGTCATCCCACTGCCTTCTGGCCTCTATTGTGAGCCAGGTGATAAGAATTGATCATTCATTTTATTGGATTTTCTTTGTATGTAGTGAATTACTTTTCTTTTACTACTTTCATGATTTTCTTTTTGTCCTTGGCTTTCAGCATTTTTCCTATGATGAATCCATGTGTGAATCTCTTTGCATTTATCCTGTTTGGAGTTCATTGAACTTTTGGATGTATAAAATTAGTTTTTCATCAAACTGGGCAAGTTTTTAGCCATTATTTCTCCTAAATTTTTCTGCTTTTTCGTCTGCTATCTTGGTTACTCCCATTACACACATGTCAGTATATTTAATGGTATCCCATACTTTTCTCAGGCTCTGTTCATTTTTGTTTATTTTTCCTCTCTCTCTTCTTCAGATGGCATAACCTCTTGATATATCATCAAATGTGGTGTTTCTTGCCTTTGTCAGCTCAGATCTATTGTCAAGCCACTATAGTACATTTTTAATTTCGATTATACTTTCAACTGCAGAATTTCCATTTGGTTCTTTTTTTTAATTCATATTCTTTACTTCCTGAGAGATATTGTCATCATACTGACTTTTTTTTTTTTTTTTTTT
>NC_045435.1:158737771-158742781 GCF_002776525.5 Piliocolobus tephrosceles | reverse complement strand
GCCATTCTCCTGCCTCAGCCTCCCAAGTAGCTGGGACTACAGGCACCCGCCACCTCGCCTGGCTAGTTTTTTGTATTTTTTAGTAGAGACGGGGTTTCACTGGGTTAGCCAGGATGGTCTCGATCTCCTGACCTCGTGATCCGCCCAACTCGGCGTCCCAAAGTGCTGGGATTACAGGCTTGAGCCACCGCGCCCGGCCCATACCGACTTTTAAGTAGATTTTCTTTAGTTCTTCGAACATACAGATGCTCCTGGATTTAAGATGGGGTTACATCCTAATAAACCCCTCATAAGTTTAAAATATTGTAAGTCAAAAATGCATTTAGTACAACTAATCTACCAAACATCACAGAATAATATAGCCTACCTTTAACATGCAGAATACTTACATTAGCCTATAGTTTGATAATATCATCTAACACAAAGCCTGTTTTATAATGAAATGTCAAATATACTATGAAATTTATTGAATACTATACTGAAAGTATAAAACAGAATGATTGCATAGGTACTCACCATTAAAGTACACGCTAAAAACACTATCATAAAGTTAAAAAATTGTAATCAAATCATTGTTAAGTTGGGGACTTTATTTATAATCATTGCTTTGAAATCTTTGTGGGCCAAGGTGCTGTTGCTTGTTCTTTCATCAATGTATCCATCACATTTTCCTGTTTCTTTGTATGTCTTATAATTTTTTCTTAAAAACTGGACATTTGGCCAGACGCTGTGGCTCACACCTGTAATCCCAGCACTTTGGGAGGCCGAGGCAGACTGATCACTTGAACTCATGAGTTCAAGACCAGCAACATGGCACAACCCTTTCTCTACAAAAATACAAAAATTAGCTGGGCATGGTGATGCATGCCTGTAGTCCCAGCTCCTTGGGAGGCTGAGGTGGGAAGATGGCTGGAGCCTGAGAGGCGGAGGTTGCAGTGAGCCAAGGTTGTGCCACTGCACTTTAACCTGGGTGACAGAATGAGACCTTATCTCAAAAAAATAAATAATAAAAAGAACAAATGTTGCAAAAATGATATATTGTGAAATAATAATATAGCTACTCTTTACTAATTATCTGCCCCCTAGAGGTTGATATTATTTTTTCGTTGGTCATTTACTTGTTGAGTTACTTGGATAAACAAACTCTGAAATCTGTTTTCTCTGCCTTGTGCAACCTCTGATGTCTTTGCTTAGATCTTTTTTCCTTTGTTTTTATCATTTGTCTTGGCTGCTGAGGAGGTCACCCTTGGGTTAGCATAAGCCACTTACTGATCAAAGGTGCTTAAGCCCCTTAGCCAGTTAGGTTTACCCTTTACTGTTGGATATGTGTATCGCTTGCAGGCTGCTTTCATAATTCAGGGCATTTACTTTTTTGACCCACATTTTAGGCCAGGGACTAGCAGCTTGGAAGATACCTCTCTGATTGTTCCTGGGAAAGGCAGCCTTGGCTGTGCACAGTCTTCAGACGACCAGAGAAGCATATTATTTCATTTTTAAGCCTGGCCTCCTAGGAGTTGCTCCTGGGTGTAAGAATAGCTGTTTGATCAGCCAGTGTTGGGTGAGAGGTTGTATTTAAACCACTTTTGCCAGTGAAGCTTCCTCTCTATGTCGATAGATCTGTATGTGGCTTGGGGAATGTTTCAAGTCTGCCTCTTTCCCTTTTCTTGTTTGCCCATGAGTGAAGGCAGTGTAGGATATGTGCATAGCTTTCCCAACTCCCAGGACTTTTATTTTTTATTTTATTTTTTAAACCTGTTCCAAATATGCTTAATGGATAAACAGATGAACTCACAAAATTGGAAACCTATAAACAAAAGAAACGTTAAGCATAGCAATTACTTAAGCAGATCAATAACAATAAAATGTTGTCCTTCTTCCATATAAGAAGAAACATATGAAATGCCAGGTTAGCTCAGCAACCTATTAATTAACCACCAAAGATTGGTGATAAAACATTCTTCCAGTGCTGTGATGAAAAAAAAACATAAGCACAGTGGAGGATTTGGTAGGCTATGTTCAGATGAATCGAAGGGAGCTACCGAAATGAAGAGTCACTTGTTTTTTAGTTAAAAAAAAAAAAAAGGGAAAAAATCCTTTAAAAAATAATATAGATTTAAGGTGTATATATGATGTCTTGATATACATATAGGTCGTAAAATGATTACAACAGTCAGTCGGTTAACAAATCCACCTCCCAGGATAGACTATGACACCAGGAAGGTTCTTCTTGGCTGTCTCTTTCTCTGGTTTTCTCTGTTGAACTTCCGGGTGCTTTGCTCTGTCATTTGTTGCTGCTAGTGTCAGAGAACTACCAGCAGCCTCGCATTTTCACTCCATCAAGAGCAGAGGGTAGGTAACCCCTGGTTCTCAGCTTGCCCAAGGTTTGGAATCTCTCAACAGGGAGTTTGAGGTGGGGCATTCAAGGCCCCAGTGTTCTCAGCCTGCCGTGCCTGGAGTAGCATTTTACCCTGGGGTGGAGGCTAGGTGGGATAAAAGGAGCTTCATTTTACCTGGTTGCTGTTCAGAATAGAACTTATACAACACAGGGCTGGGAGGAGATGAGAAATGCAAATGGTATGCTTCTTTCAGGGTAGCCTGGGAACTAGAGAGAGAGGGAACCCCCATCTTCTTGGCCACCTGTCTGGACTACATAGAGTTTCTAAAATATAGAGTTGTAGTGGCAGGGAGAAGGAAACAAGGGAAGGGAACAGGTTGTGGATCAAATGCTACAAACTTTTGCTGTGCTTACCAAAATGTATTAGATTCTCTTTTTTTTTTTTTTTTTTTTTGAGATGGAGTCTCCAGACTGTCATCCAGGCTGGAGTGCAGTGGGGTGGTCTTGGCTCACTGCAACCCCCGCCTCCCAGGTTCAAGCAATTCTCCTGCCTCAGCCTCCTGAGTAGCTGGGATTACAGGTGCATGCCACCATGCCCAGCTAGTTTTTTTTGGAGGGACGGGGTTTTGCCATGTTGGCCAGGTTGGTCTCAAACTCCTGACCTCAAGTGATCCACCCACCTCAGCCTCCCAGAGTGCTGGGATTACAGGCATGAGCCACTGCGCCTGGCCAGATTTTCTTGAATAAATTTTTCTCCATTTGCTATATGCCCTTACAAGAATTGGCAAAGACTTTACTGTATTTTGTAAATTTTACTAGTTAAAAGGTTGTTTTCCTGGAAAGAGGGCATGCCAGCCTCCTTACTCCACCATCTTAGAAATCCTGCTTTGGCTTGAACACTTTATGAGAAAACTTAATAATCTTTTTGAGCTAAAATTCTGATTTTTTTTTAACATTGGTGTTTAAAAGCAAAGGAAGAAATATAGGAAAGACCGTACATACATACATACCCTTAGGTAATACACTCTCTTGCTTTAAAGTATCCCAAGAATATGTGAAACAAAACTTTAACTTCTCAGTCCCTCTCTTTCCAAAGGTGACCACTGTTAATAGTTTAATGTGTGTCCTTAGGTATTCTTCAGAACCTGCAGAAAGAGAGCCTCAGATTAAGAAGAAGTAAGTGATGTATGAACTGCTTCCATGAAAATCACTGCTGTTTCTATTGTGTTTCTAGTCATTCATACCTAGAGAAATTCCTTACCGAGCAGATGATGGAAAGGAGGGAAGATGTATGGCTTCCACTCATCTCCTATAGAAATTCATTAGTCACTGGGGGTGAAGATGATAGAATGTCTGTGAACAGTGGAAGTAGCAGCAGCAAAACCTCATCAGTAAGGAATAAGAAAGGACGACCTCCACTTCATAAAAAACGAGTAGAAGGTAAGTCTGCCTTTACACTATAAGAAACAATTTGCCTGGTTTTAAAGAGAAAAAGTAGCAAATAATCTTTTGAAGCAAGATAATAGTATCAGGCACATGATTTCCTTGTATATTTGATTCACAATAAGATGTTAAGGCAAAAAGATTGGAACAGACAAAGTAAGACAGAAAAACGTCAAGGAAAAAGAAGTCGAGGAAGCATGGAGCATAAAGGAAGACAGACCAAAAGAGGAAACAATTAGCTAGGTCTATAAAATCAATCCCTATACTATATGCCTCTAATACATTAAAATATAAAGTAAGATAGTCACAATGCTATTCTATTAAAATTCTTCCTAATATAGGTGAGATACAGGTAATTTGAGGGTAGATTTCTGCAGCAAATTGAATATACCAGAATAGTTTTCCAGTTCTACCACTTGGTTGGAACAATAAGACAGTGATGGCCTCCAGGTATGATGGCTCACACCTGTAATCCCAGTTACTCAGGGGAAGGAAGGAGGATCAGGAAATTAAGGCCAGAAATTTGAGACCAACCTGGGAAACATAGCAGGACTCCCATCTGTAAGAAAAAAAAGTTTTTAAATTGGTGGCATGCAACTGTAATCCCAGCTACTTGGGAAGCTGAGGTGGGAGAATCACTTGAGCCCAGAAGTTTGAGGTTGCAGTGAGCTATGATCATGCTACTGCATTCCAGCCCAGGTGACAGAGCAAGACTCCCATCATTTAATTTTTTTAAAAGGCAGTAATGGCTAAATCTGGTTTTATAACCCTCTTGGACTGTGGGGAATGGGAAGTTCAATTGTCATGAAAATCTGATCAGTAGTAGATATTCCTATATGTAAAAATAAATAAATAAATAAATAAAAATTGCTCTATTAAAACAAAACATTCCTGTTAAAATTACTAAGAGAAGCCTCAAAGTAAAAATGCTTGTTTTCTCAAATAATCTTCCCCCTTTTCCATGCTTGTAATAAATTTTCTCCAAACCAAGAGGAGGGCTGTGATCTGAGTCCTCTCTCTTGTTCTTTTTATAGCTTCTTACCTTTCAGCATCTTACCTGTGCTGCCTAAAAAAATGACTCACTAATAAAGGTTTTGCTAAACTCTGTGGCAAAATTTTTTTTTTTTTTTTTTTGAGACGGAGTCTCGCTCTGTCGCCCAGGCTGGAGTGCAGTGGCCGGATCTCAGCTCACTGCAAGCTCTGCCTCCCGGGTTTACGCCATTCTCCTGCCA
>NC_045435.1:158731990-158737671 GCF_002776525.5 Piliocolobus tephrosceles | reverse complement strand
GGCTGGAGTGCAGTGGCCGGATCTCAGCTCACTGCAAGCTCTGCCTCCCGGGTTTACGCCATTCTCCTGCCTCAGTCTCCCGAGTAGCTGGGACTACAGGTGCCTGCCACTTCGCCTGGCTAGTTTTTTGTATTTTTTTAGTAGAGACGGGGTTTCACCGTGTTAGCCAGGATGGTCTCGATCTCCTGACCTCGTGATCCGCCGGTCTCAGCCTCCCAAAGTGCTGGGATTACAGGCTTGAGCCACTGCGCCCGGCCGGCAAAATTAATTAGAATTTAAATCTAATGATTCTTTTCATTACTGAGGAGACAGTGTTGACTATTGATGAGGAGTACAAATTCTAACATCAGAGTTCCAGAATTCAGACCTGGCCTTCTCATTATCAGCTATGCAACCTTTGAGCATATTACTTAACCTCTCTAAGTTTCAATAATTCATCAAATGAAGGATGAGCAGAGTATTTATCCTGACAGTTCCCGTGAATATTAGAAACTACAAATAAACCACTTAGTACACACACAGTACTGGGCACAGTGCTTGGCACATAGGTAGCATTCAATAAATTACCTGAACGTTATCATTGTATAGTAATGCCTCATATCTAGGCATCAATCAGTAAATTAGGCAGCATCTGTATTTCTTTTCTTTTTTTAACCTTTGAGCTCAAAGCATCTATATTTCAAAAGGAATAAAGGAATGAATACAAATGTTACTGTTCAAGTTTAACAAAATCTCCACAAAGTTTAAGATTTCCTTTCAAATTACAGCTTTGGGACTTAAACTCTTTTTCAAAAGTCCAGAGAAAGAAAATATAAAATCTTGTCTTTGTACTGTAGGATCCTGGACTTTTCTCTAAAGAATGACTACAGGCATTTCCTTTTTTATTTATTTATTTTTTTGAGACAGGGTCTCCCTCTGTCACCCAGGCTGGAAT
Organism: Piliocolobus tephrosceles; assembly: GCF_002776525.5. Lineage (NCBI taxonomy): Eukaryota > Metazoa > Chordata > Mammalia > Primates > Cercopithecidae > Piliocolobus > Piliocolobus tephrosceles. The sequence continues at coordinate 158,736,737 of NC_045435.1, read as the reverse complement.
GCAGTGGCGTGATCTTGGTTCACTGCAACCTTTACTTCCCAAGTTAAAGCAATTCTTCTGCCTCAGCCTCCCAAGTAGCTGGGATTACAGGTGCCCACCACCATGCCCAGCTAATTTTTGTATTTTTAGTAGAGACAGGGTTTCTCCCACTCCTGACCTCAAGTGATCCACCCACCCTGGCTTCTCAAAGTGCTGGGATTATAGGTGGGAGCCACTGCACCTGGCCTTTTTTTTTAATGAGACAGGGTCTCACTCTGTCACCCAGGCTGGAGTCTTGTCCCTGGCTCAAGCAATCCTCCCACTTCAGCCCTCAAACCTCCCTGGCTCAAGCCCCAAAACCTCCCTGGCTCAAGCAGTCCTCCCACTTCAGCCCCCAAGTAGCTGGGACTACAGGCATGTGCCACCACACCCAGCTAATTTTTGTATTTTTCGTAGAGACAGGGTTTCACCTTGTTGCCCGGACTGGTCTTGAACTCCTGGACTCAAGCGATCCATATGCCTCAGTGTCCCAAAGTGCTAGAATTACAGGCACGAGCCATTGCGTCTAGTCATTCTTCAATGTAATATTCTTGTTAGCCAACATTCATCAAATTTTTGCTATGTACTAGGAATATGTTTTAACATGCATTATATCATTTAATCATTTATTTGACTTATATTTGTAAAGCACTTAAGTCAGTCTCTGGCACATAGTGAATGATGTATAAGTGTATAAATGTCTTATAAGTCAACACTATTATCTAAATTTTTCACAAAAGTAACTAAAGCTTAGAGATTTTAACTATCCATAATGTTCACTAATGGTACAGTCAATATTATTTTCAAGATTAAGAAAAGCTTATATGGAACCAGATAACCTAATTTGTTTAAATTACAAAAAAGAAAACTTTTTTGTCAATTTGAGGTTTACAAAATGACTAAGATGGGTTGCATGCACAGAACCCTTAGGCTGCAGAGTTTCATCCTTCAGAGATGAAAATGAGAAAGTATTAAAAGAAATATTTTCATTGAGTAATCTTTAAAGGATTAGAAGTAATCTATTTCTATTTAAGATGAATGAGTTCTCCCTGGAGTTTTCAATTCATTCAGTAAGTTTCTACCAAGTGCCTTCCTAGGAACTGTGCTAAGTACTACAGATTAGGTATTAATATACTGTGAGTGCAGATAGGAAGAGAGAGAACAGAAACAGGCTGTTTGATTTCACCATGGTCAATGCTCTGATGTGCCAAGGAGGTTCTGGGAACATATAGGCAGTGACCAAACTTTTGAATATAGGAAGATTTTCTGGAAAAGATGACATGTAGTAGACAGCTGACAATTGAGTTTACCAGGTTCAGAACCTAAGTGATGATAATCTCTTTATCATAAAATTTTAAGTGTGGTAGAGAATAAAAGTTCTGAATTAAATGTTGAATGAAATGTGTTATGAATAGAAGATCATGAAATGTGTCTTTGTTAACTAAGAAGAGATTGAGTAGTGAGCTTCAGATCATAGGAATTACTTTAACCAAGACAATGGGTAGGTATTTCCAGGCACAGAAAAACCAATCTAGAATGTACACGTCTAACAAAATATCAGAAACCTGAGAAATACAAGGAGAAACAGGATGCTCGATGGCAAAGGAGGAGCCTAACACACACATCTCTGAGACTTAAGGAGAGGAAAAGCAGTGGGATTCATACTATGTATTGGGATTAAAATTCTTCAGAAGGAAAACAAAGCAGTAATACTTTTTAAGAAGCCTTATCATATTAGAATTAGATTTTTTTTTTTTTTTTTTTGAGATGGAGTCTCGCTCTGTCGCCCAGTCTGGAGTGCAGTGGCGCGATCTCCATTCACTGCAAGCTCCAGGTTCATGCCATTCTCCTGCCTCAGCCTCCCATGTAGCTGGGACTACAGGCGCCCGCCACCACACCTGGCTCATTTTTGTGTTTTTGGTAGAGACAGGGTTTCACCATGTTAGCCAGGATGGTCTCGATCTCCTGACCTCGTGATCTGCCCGTCTTGGCCTCCCAAAGTGCTGGGATTACAGGTGTGAGCCACCACGCCCGGCCTAGAAATTTTATAGGTAGAAACTTGGCCGGGCATAGTAGGTCATGCCCTTAATTCCAGCACTTTGGGAGATGGGTGGATTGCTTGAACTCAGGAGTTTGAGATCAGCCTAGGCAACATAGCAAAGCCCCATCTCAAAAAAAAAAAAATATTATCAGGATAGTTTATAAATAATGATTTAATCTGCTCAAATCTTTATAAACCATCTTAGCCGGTGGCTTACGCCTATAATGCCAGCATTCTAGGAGGTCGAGGTGGGCTGATTACTTGAGGTCAGGAGTTCCAGATCAGCCTGGCCAACATGGTGAAACCCATCTCTACTAAAAATACAAAAATTAGCTGGGCGTGACAGCAGATGCCTGTAATCTCAGCTACCTGGGAGGCTGAGGCAGGAGAATCACTTAAACTTAGGAGGTGGAGGTTGAAGTGAGCCCAGATCGTGCCACTGCACTACAGCATGCGACAGAGTGAGAGTCTGTCTCAAAAGAAAAGATCTTTATAAACTGTTTTCATAAGTTCTGAACGAAAAACAGTTCCTAGCCCCTGGAAAACTTAAGTTTTACAGAGACAGTTTATACACATGACAAATTACATACCTGCTAATACAGGATAGTATATAATTAAGTCCTAAGTGAGTAAGAATGCATTTCCTCTAGAAATTAAAAGAGAAGGCTGGGTGTGGTGGCTTATGCCTGTAATCTCAGCAGTTTGGGAGGCCGAGGCAGGCGGATCACCTGAGGTCAGGAGTTCAAGACCAGCCTGGCCAACATAGTGATACCCCGTCTCTACTAAAAATACAAAAATGAGCCAGGCGTGGTGGCAGTCACCTGTAATCCCAGCTACTCAAGAGGCTGGGTCAGGAGAACCGCTTGAACCTGGGAGGCGGAGGTTGCAGTGAGCCGAGATCATGCCACTGCACTCCAGCCTGGGCGACAGAGCGAGACTCCATCTTAAAAAAGAGAAAAAAAAAATGTTAAGTGGGGGATTGGGTGGGGGTAATCAGGGAAGGCATCCCTGAAGGAAACAGAGGCATGAAAATGGTGAACCTCTCAACCCATCTCCACATATATAACTTGGCAAGAAGTTATTGACCAGTGTCTAGTTATGCAAGGGGATTTGCTTATTTCTCCACAAAAGCCAGTCAGACTTTAATTGCTACTGCCTGAGACCCCTATGAGGCCCAGGAAATAGGCCCTTTATTGCTTGAGCAAACTCTGGCTGGCTGCAATCTTCCCCTTCTAGGATGAATTAATCTTGAGAGATGGAGGGACTTATAAGAGATGGTGATGTGATGATAGCTAACATTCAGTGGTTACATACATTACCTTATTTAGTCCCTACAACTTCGTGAGGTTAGGTAATGATGTCCCCATTGTATATATGAGAAAACTCAACTTTGGAAGTTTACTGACTTGTACAGAGTCATAGAAGTCAGTGGTGGAACTGAGATTTAAAGTAGATAGTCTAACTGCATAGCCACACTCTTCACAAGTCTGTGCTATAACTGCCACCAGAGTTCACTCCACCCACAGCATTCTGTGACCTTAACTGGAATTTTACAGATGAGAGTCTGGATAACACATGGCTAAACAGGACTGACACCATGATTCAGACCCCTGGCCCCCTGCCAGCACCACAACTCACATCCACTGTACTGCGGGAGAACAGCCGGCCCATGGGAGACCAGATTCAAGAACCTGAGTCTGAACATGGTTCTGAACCAGACTTTTTACACAAGTAAGTAGCAAAAATTTGTCTTCTTGGCAAAAAACCTTTAAAGAAAGTAAAACTATTTAAGAAAAACTTTATTTGTTCATCAGAACATACTGCTGGTCAGTTCATGATAAAAGAAGCCACAAACAGAGGGTAAACACTTTATGTGAGAAGAGCTATACAAAGTCTGCAAACATTATTGAAGATACCAGTTCCTGGAAGTTCACAGACCTTTAAATGTATGGTGTCTCACCAAGTGCTAATTTCAGCTGGCATTTGCATTTTCATTGGGCAGGTCTGTTTCTTCTCAGGGACTTGCCAAGAAATGCAGGTTACTTCCTAGGCAAGGAAACCTGTAAGAGCCTATGTTAAGTTGTCAGTAGTCTGAACACCAAATAGACTATATGACCTTTATCATCCATTTAATTAATATTTTGTCTTGTTACATTTATATTTTAAACTCAGACTTCTCATGGATTAAGAATTTTTAAGATCTTACTTGATAAATTCTGAGAATAGTTGCCCTCAAAGAGAGAATCAAGGTCTTACCTTTTCTCCATGCTAGTAATTAAAATGTTTTCTAGTAGACAGGCCTCTGCAAATTGTAGAGAAAGCAGAGGGTGATGGTGTGTTTTGTTTATAAAAATCTGTTATTGTTTTCCATCCAACTTTGAAATTCTCTGAGCTCCTAACTTGTGTTTCTGTGTATGGTGGGGTAATGCTGTGAATTACTCTGATGGATAAGAGGGAGGACTCTCACTTGTACTCAACAAATTTAGTTAGGTTGAAAATAGAAAAAGACAGTGTTAGAAGTATCAAATCCTGGATTTTCATAAGACCCCTTTGCTCTAAGGGATCAGTCTTCAAACCCAAGAGGATACTCACTGTCACCCATAGTATAACTGGGCTTTCTTGTGCTGCCAAGTATCCTAGAAGGTGGTTTGCCTAATGGCAAGCATCCCAAGATGGGTGAGCTAACCA
>NC_045435.1:158707648-158731590 GCF_002776525.5 Piliocolobus tephrosceles | reverse complement strand
TAACACGGTGAAACCTCGTCTCTACTAAAAAAATACAAAAAACTAGCCGGGCGTGGTGGCAGGCGCCTGTAGTCCCAGCTACTCGGGAGGCTGAGGCAGGAGAATGGCATAAACCCAGGAGGCGGAGCTTGCAGTGAGCTGAGATCTGGCCACTGCACTCCAGCCTGGGCAACAGAGCGAGACTTCCGTCTCAAAAAAAAAAAAAAAAAAATCACTAAAGTTTCCTGGCTAGGCATGGTGGCACATGCCTGTGATCCCAACTATTCAGGAGACTAAGGAATGAGAATTGCTTGAACTCTGGAGGCAGACATTGCAGTGAGCCAAAATCATGCCACTGCACTGCAGCGTGGGTGACACCGACTCTGTCTCAACACCACCACAAAAGAAAATTAGCCAGGCATGGTGGTGCATGCCTGTGGTCCCAGCTACTTGGGAGGCTGAGATGAGAGCATCACTGGAGCCTGGGAGCCAGAGGTTGTAGGGAGCCGAGATCATGCCACTGCACTCCAGCCTGGGTGACAAGAGTGAGACCCTGTCTTAAAAAAAATTCCTGGCCGGGCGCGGTGGCTCATGCCTGTAATCCCAGCACTTTGGGAGGCCGAGGTGAGTGGATCACAAGGTCAGGAGATAAAGACCATCCTAGCTAACACGGTGAAACCCTGTCTCTACTAAAAATACAAAAAATTAGCTGGGCGTGGTGGTGGGCACCTGTAGTCCCAGCTACTCTGGAGGCTGAGTCAGAAGAATCCCTTGAACCGGGGAGGCGGAGGTTGCAGTGAGCCAAGATTGTGCCCCTGCACGCCAGCCTGCATGACAGAGCAAGACTCCATCTCAAAAAAAAAAAAAAGAAAAAATCCTTAGAGGCATATTTACACACACTTCCATGTGCCAGTAAGTTTAGAGTACAAGTGCAGATTTGACTCCATAAAGACTGAGGAAAAGCTGCTATATTCTTCCTTGTTGAATTCTGGAGAACCTTCAGCTGCCAAGCCAACATAATTTGTTTGTTAGGGGTCTGCTGTCCACCTAGGTACACCTGTGAGTGGGGCACCAGCCCAAGACAGAGGTCTTGAGAGCCCTTGTTTGGCAGAGATTTGGTTGATAGTTTAAGCATTTAACAATTAGCCTCAGCCAGCTTCTCTTGGAGACTTACAGATATCTTTGGGCAACTTACTGCCTTTTTAATAAAAAGGCACCAGAATAAATCCAACTAATTCCTACTACATGGGATTAAGTAAACCTACCTTGGCTTTCTTAGCATGGGGCTCATTAGCTAAATTCATCATCTGTTGCTACAAAATTAATAATAGTACCCTCTCTTAGTCCTCAGATGCAGATCTCTTGGTTAGGCCAGCCGAAGTTAGAAGACTTAAATCGGAAGGACAGAACAGGAATGAACTACATGAAAGTGAGAGCTGGAGTGAGGCATGCTGTGTAAGTGTTACATTGAGTGTCACAAGAACATAACTATGTGATGCCCATCATTTTGTGAAATGACTTGGGTATCTTTGATGTTCGGTCTTAGGAGTTAAAATTACAATTCGTGATATGCTATGCAGCATAGGATAGGAAAGGAGGACGTGAGTTCTTCACACTTTCAGCATTTAAATCTTAGCTCTGCCACTTGGCAGCTGCATGGCCTTGGGCAAGCTCTAAAACATCTGTGCTGGCTAGGCGTGGTGGCTCTGCCTGTATTCCCAGCACTTTGGGAGGCAGAGGCAGGCAGATCACTTGAAGTCAGGAGTTCAAGACCAGCCTGGCCAACATGGTGAAACCCCATCTCTACTAAAAATACAAAAAATTAGCCGAGCATAGTGCCGGGCGCCTGTAATCCCAGCTACTCGGGAGGCTGAGGCAGGAGAATCGCTTAAATCCAGGAGGTGGAGGTTGTAGTGAGTCGAGATCACGCCACTGCATTCCAACCTGGGCAAAAGAGCAACACTCCGTCTCAAAAAAAAAAAAAAAAAAAAAAATTCTATGCTTCAGGTTCCTCATTTGTAAAATTGGGATAATAGTACCAATAAGAATTTTAGGGTAATTGACACATAGCTAAATAAATGTTAACAACTATTATTATTGAATTGTACTTCCTTTTGATGTGTGAGATGAAATCTTGAATGAACCAAAGGAATGATTCTTAATTGTCTTGTTCATTATAATTTGTGTAGTCTGTAGGTCATGATTGGAAGGTGTACTTCAATTGGTTAGAGTAACTTTCATCTGAGAAACAGCCGGGACTCCAAATGGTGGAGTCTGATGAGCTTTCTGACAAGACCTTTTTCTTACCAGTCGGGGTCTAATGGAGGAAGATGCTGAGCCCATCTTTGAAGATGTGATGATGTCATCCCGAAGCCAGTTAGAAGATATGAATGAAGAATTTGAAGACACCATGGTTATTGATCTGGTAGAGAAATTCACTATATTTTTCTTTTGTTAAAATATGTGGGGGCATTGGTGTAAGATGACCCTCTTAGGTGGGGCACGGTGGCTCACGCCTGTAATCCCAGCACTTTAGGAGACTGAGGTGGGTGGATCATCTGAAGTCAGGAGTTCGAGACCAGCCTGACCAATATGGAGAAATCCCCCATCTCTACTAAAAATACAAAATTAGCCAGGCATGGTGGCACATGCCCTGTAATCCCAGCTACTTGGGAGGCTGAGGTTGCAGTGAGCCGACATTGTGCCGTCGCACTCTAGCCTGGGCAACAAGAGCGAAACTCCGTCTCAAAAAAACAAACAAACAAAAATTATCCTCTTATTCTCAGAATTCTGGGAGGAAGGGTGAGGTGAGGAGGAGGTAACATTGACCAAAAACAGTGGGCATTTGGATGAGCTTGGGTGTTTTTCAAGCCTGCTTTCAAAGCAGTCATATTTTAAATTCTGATAATAACAGAAACTGGTTCTTTCTTTTTACCTTCTTCAAAGAGAGCTCATACTAGATCTGTCTTTCAGCATCACATGTGTATCTGGCCTCTTGTGCTTTAAATTTGAGCCTGACAAAAATCTGCAGTGCTTCAGCATAACAAAATGCCGAATATGGGACTTCATTTGTTCAGTATGAGAAGACATGTTTGAGATACAGACTAACCATAGGTGATACTAAGAACTTATTTTTTCAGGAATAGTAATACATGGTGGTTATGTTTTTTTCAAAAGTTCTCATCAGTTATAGACAACACATTGAAGTAGTTATAGGCAAAATTACATAGGGAAGGAAAAACAGACTCAGTGGAACAAGACTGGCCACATGTTTGACAATTTTTGAAACTGGGTGATGGGTACATAGAAATTAATCATGCTGCTTTTTCTGTGTATTTTCTAAGGCTGCCATAATAAATACCACAGACTGAGTGGTTTAAACAAATTTTTATTTATTTATTTATTTATTTATTTAATTTATTTATAGATGGAGTCTCGCTGTGTCACCAGGCTGTAGTGCAGTGCTGTGATCTTGACTCACTGCAACCTCTACCTCCCAAGTTCAAGCGATTCTCCTGCCTCAGCCTCCCAAATAGCTGGGACTACAGGCGCATGCCACCACACCCAGTTGATTTTTATATTTTTAGTAGAGACGGGGTTTCACCACGTTGGCCAGGATGGTCTTAATCTCTTGACCTCGTGATCCGCCCGACTCGGCCTTCCAAAGTGCTGGGATTACAGGCGTGAGCAACCACGCCTGGCCCAGAAATTTATTTTTTTATCACATTTCTGGAAGCTAGAAGTCCTGAGGTGAAAGTGATTTCTTTTGAGGCTTCTCTCCTTGGCTTGTAGATGACTGCCTTCTTCCTTGTCTTTAGATGGTCTTTCCTATATGTGTCTCTCCTTCGCCCCAACTATATTCAATTAGGGCCCACCCATATGACCTCATTTTACCTTAATTACCTCTTTAAAGGCCCTGTCACCAAATACTGGCGTCTTCTGAGGTACTGGGATTAGGACTTCAGCATGCACATTTTGAAGGGACATAATTCAGCCTGTAACATTTTGCTTTGTATGTTGTGAATTTTCCATAATGAGAAGTTTTTGTAAGTTTTGTAAATATAAATGAGATCGTATTACTCCAATCTATAACCTCCCTGCCCCCACCGTCCAATAACTTTCCATCCACCTGCTTTGGGGAATTCACAGAGGTTTATCACCTAGTAATCAATTTTGTAAATTTTTCTGTGACTTGAAAGGGAAGAGATGGCCTGGGCATGTAGGCCCAAAGTTATTTATATGTATTTACATGTTCAGTGTATTCATTATAGTTTGAAAGTTTTGTGCATTGTTTTTGTCAACGTAATTAAAAGCCAAAAGTACGATTTTTAAAAAATCTATTTCATATAAAAGCCAGATTCTCTTCTTCCTTTCAAAATTGACTCTTAGCAGTTCTGTATATTTATGATACTGTCAGAAATATTAGCTGATTATCATTCATTGTCTTAATGATCTCAGAAAAAAATTAAGAAACCCATTTCTCTTTCCAGCCTCCATCAAGAAATCGGCGAGAGAGAGCTGAGCTAAGGCCAGACTTCTTTGACTCTGCAGCTATCATAGAAGATGATTCAGTAAATGTTAAATTATTACTGCTTTTTATTTATGATTCCTGGGTCCTGTTTATGCATGAAATTAATAATTATGTTTCTCATCATTTTTCTAGGGATTTGGAATGCCTATGTTCTGAAGTCTGAAGAAAATTTACAAATCTGGAACTCTATTATTTAGAGCTAGAGGCCTATATACTGTGATAGCTTGTATGGGGAAAAACACTTTTGATGTGATCTGATTTGTTTTTTAATCAAATGATTAAGGTCAATCCCTTTTTGCAGTGACACAAGAGGAGCATGTAAATTACCCAAGGGAATGTTGGTGAATGTCAACTCAGAAAGACTGACCTGAAAATCATTTGTGTCCTACTATTGGACTTATCCCAATACAGATGTGTGTGTTTTTCTGGAGGGAGGAAGAAATTTTAAATTTTTAAAACAGCTGTCAAGATAAACACTGTTATACACCTGTTTTATGAAAACTCAACACTGAGTAAAAAAAAAAAATATTTTTAACTTTATTTTCCTGTTGTACAATTTAAAAACCGTTTTAACATTTTGCCTTTTTATGTTTTAAAAGCTAACCATTTTTATTAAACCTATGAGTAAGCAGCTCATCCTAATTGCCGAAGAGTGTTTTGGAGCTCACTGGATTTGGTTGACCTTTGTGGAACACAAATAATGAAGGAGCAGAACATTGACAAGCTAAGATGAAATTCTGACATAGTGCATCTCTGCCAAAAACCACACACCCTCTGTGGATATGCATATGAAATTCCCAGATTTTATATACTCTTGAATAAAAAGGTTTATTTTTATTTATAAGTGGGCATAAAATAAGAAATGTCCATGCAGCCATTTTTCCAACAGATGCTGTACACCATTCATTTTATATAGACTAGGGAGATTCAAATACAGTGCATTTTCTATTGGTATTTGTTCTGTGCATTTTTAGCAACTTCTACCAGCAAATAAAGTATTCTCAGTAAAATGAAAATGATTCTCAAGTTATCAGTTTGCTGTTTTTACCACTTATTTCATGCCCTGCCAAATTTAAGTTACACAGACTTCCATTTTCTTAAGATAATCATGAAGAAATCCTTTATCATTCGAAAGTAATTTTAAGTGTAACATAACTGTGTCTACTTCCCATGCACTTAATACCCTTATGCGCTAATTTTGTGAATTAAGTTTACTGATTATAGAAGTATGTGCTGCATAGAAGTCTGTGCTTAGAGGGTGAAGTTCCTAAGCTTACCTTGAATTACAGCTACATTTCAGTGTTAAATGTGCATATTAAGAATAATTCTTTTGGGGAAAGAAATTATGAATCTTCAGGACAGTCTACAATGGTTTAGAGTTGCATTCTGCCTAGACTTTTATGACTTGCTGCTATTGTTTTAAAAACCCCACTTAGTTTCTTCCTTTCAGATTTCTAAAGTAAGCCTCAGAATTTCCAAACCAATCCATCCACAGCTGTTTCTGGGCTGGTTTTTAAAGTAGTTGCAACAGAATCATGAGGCTTTCCCTTTTTTATCAAATACAAAAAACATTTTTAAAAATTCTGCACACCCAGTGATCATCTTTTGTGCGGGAAAGCAAGATGGATGATTTTATTCATCCTTTTAGTAAAGACACAAAACAGATTTTTCTCAACATTTGTACAGTTCTGAAAAAACCTGGTCACCAAAATGTTTTCTCTGCTAATTCAGCAATTCTTGGGCACCAGTTAGGGGAGCTGGGGCCTCATTTTCTCCCAGAATTGTGGGCTTCACTGGAAGTGAAGGCGCAGGAATGACTGGACTGTCCACCCCAGCCCTGCCTGCCTGTGGTTTTGGCCGGGGAGCAAGCCATGAGGTGCCCTGGCACATGCACAAACTGATCCTTTGTGTGACAGTCTTGTATGGAAAACAGATGCTGACAGAATTGTAGACTACCATGCCACACAAAAAGGCTAAATATCTACTCCAATGGGTTTCCAGTTCAGTTTGAAGTCAATCAAATTTTTGTATTTTCGGTGTCTCCTTGATTGGTTTTGCTAGTAATTCTGTAAATTGTACATTTGCAATATGAGGTTTTTTTCCTTTTGTACAATTTGAAACTGATGCTTCACCTTTCCTTTAATAAACTATTCAAAATCAGGCTTGTGGTAGTCATCCTATTGTTCCTACCAGGTATGGCTTTAAAGAGATGATTTCCTATCCTATGGCTCTTGAGAGAGTTTGCAATTTCTGATAATCTGTTAAATGACAGCAAGTTAACCATATTAGTGAGGTGGTGGTTTTGTTTTGGCTTTTTAATTTTTTTTAAGAAAGCAGAATTTAGGACTAGCTCACTTTCTTTCATTCCTTAGATTTCTCTAGAGTTGTGTGTAGGCCAAGTCATCTTGGTTTAAGAAGGAGTCTCTTGCACACTGAGTTTTGCGTGAGGCATTCAGGGAACATCCAGTGGCCTGTAGCATGGGTCCTCCCGGCTTGAGACTCTTGGCCTATATGCATAATTGCACCCTGGCGGTGCCCTTTTGAAGCCCACATAGATTCAGTGCAGCTGCAGAACTGTTTTCAGCCAGGCATGGTGGCTCACGCCTGTAATCCCAGCACTTTGGAAGGCCAAGGTGAGTGGATCACTTGAGCTCAAGAGTTTGAGACCAGCCTGGGTAGCATGGTGAAACTCCATCTCTACAAAAAATAAAAAATTAGCTGGATATGGTGGCACACACCTATAGTCCCAGCTACTTGTGAGGCTGAGGTAGGAGGATGGCTTGAGCCCTTAAGGCGGAGGTTGTTGCAGTGAGCAGAGATTGCACCACTACTGCACTCCAATCTAGGTAACAGAACCAGACCCTGTCTCAAAAAATAAAAAGTTTTCTCTTGGCATCAGACCTCCTCGCTCTTAAGAAGTCATACCCTACACACTTCATGGGTCTGGCAATATGGGGTGAGTTCCTTAAACAGCCTAATATGCTTATGCAGAAAAGGCAAAGGTGTGGGAGACAAATCGGCAAGTAAGCTTTCCAGGCAGCCAGGGAAGGAAGGTCATATAAGGATGGTCTGTACCAGCTCCTCTTGATGGTTACAAGAGTATGAGACTAGCTGAGGACTTTCCCTTGGGTCAGGCTTGCAAATCTCCAATTTGTGGCTTGACTGTAACTAACTCCCTGTTTGCCCTTGTTCCCAGATAAAAGTCCATCAAGCAGGGACTAATATTTTCATGGGAAACAAAGGTGTGATGCCACTCAGGCTTGGCTTTTTTTTGCAGGGGAGGGGGTGGGGGAGACAGAGTCTCAGTCTGTCACCCAGGCTGGAGGGCAGTAGTGTGATCTCAGCTCACAGCAACCTCCGCCTCTGGGGTTCAAGTGATTCTCCTGCCTCAGGCTCTCAAGTAGCTGGAATTACAGGCACCCGCCACCACACCCAGCTAAGTTTTGTATTTTTAATAGAGACAGACTTTCACCATGTTGGCCAGGCTGGTCATGAACTCCTGAGCTCAAGCCATCTGTCTGCCTTGGCCTCCCAAAGTGCTGGGATTACAGGCATGGGCCACCACACCCAGCCTTAGGCTTTCCATATTAGACCAAGCTCAGGTAAGATTCTATCCCCGCCCTTCTGAGTGTCTTGTTCTGTGGAAATCTCCTACCAGGCACCACTTTTTGAAGAGCATCTTTCTGCTCCCAAGGACACATAAAGGGGGTATTTTCACCACCCAGGACAGTAGGGACATGGTCAAAACTTAACTATTGAGGCTGCCACATTGGCTGGAATATGCCAGCTGGATTCCACAGAGGCCCCAGACTGAGGCACTACCTATCAAGTGGCTGCAACTCCTGCTTGGAATTATAGAAATCCCATGCTGACATCAGAGATGCACAGAGTATGAGGACCAATAGTTCCCTCTAAAAGGGTAAAGCCATAGCTCTCCAGAAATCCTTTGGAACCAGAAAGACAAAACAGTCACATCTGTTGAATAGGTGAAATGGGCTGATTCATCAACTCCATCAAGAGTTAAGTCCACATGTGGGTGAGTACCCTTCACAGGTTTCTTTGGCGGGGCAGACCACATCCTAAGCACCAGCACCAGGACAAAGTATCAGTGCAACCAGAGGCAGAAAGTTGGGCTGGGGAGACCAAGGCAGGGTCAAAAAAAGAAGCTAGAAGAACTCTGCAACAAAAGCACTTTCTAACAAGCATTAGAAGGCTGTGTTGTGGATGTGCTCCCCATTACTCTAGCAACTCAAAAAGATGACCAGCCATCTGTTGGCACTGCTTTGCAAGGGATTCATGCAGGAGATAGGAAAGGTGTCTGAATGTAGTAGCTTTTTGGGTTCTTTGAGACACAAGCCCAGGGGAACAGACCACCAACCTCCCTGACCCCTACTCTTCTGCCAACGCTTAGAAGTCCATCTCACCTTCCTCATCAGCTGAGTGGCAGTACTTTGAAATGATTAGAACACAGGCTTGGGGTCAAACCCATCTGAGTTCAAATTCCAGCTTCACCACTTGTTAGCTGTGTAGCTCAGGATGAACTGGCTTAACACAAGGCAGGGGCAGGACCAGCAAGACCCTAGCAGTGCCTCCTACACCACAGCTCACCATATTTGCTCTCAGTTTAAAGACAGACGCTTGTCAGCTATCAGCTCAGTGGACCCAAGTATTTCCCATTTATACAATCCCGTGTTTTTTCTTTTTCCCTTTAAGGTGAGGGCACTAGCTGGGAAAGGCATTCCCACACAACAGCCAAGAAAATACTCAACTGTCATTACTCTCAAGGCATTCCATGGTCCATGGAGGCTGGTCCACTTGACAAAGTTTCCAAGGTCTTGCAGCGTCGAGTTTCTTTGACCAGCTGAGTTTCTGTACGGGAGTTTCCCCACCATCCAAGGCTTCCGTAAAGCTGCTAGCCCAGTTGCTCTCCTGAGCTGGTTCCTCTACCATCTCAGTATCCAGATTGCACAACCTGGTGAAACACTTCTTGGACTCTTCCCTCCAAAAAGAAAAGCTTGTATATACTTTTGTATGGACCATAGCAGAGATCATGAAAACAAGAACTGCTGGCTCAGAAACTCACTAGGGAAGCAAGGGAGGGACAGAGTGTCCAGGACCACCTACATGGGCTAAGGAGTCTGGAGAACAGGGAGCTCTGGAAGTGGTGCTGGAGCAGAGGAATGCAACAAAATATGGATCTGGAGTTAGTATGGCAGCTGAGAACAGGATTTACAGCTTAGTAGGAGGCCATAGAGATCAGTGAAGAGACTGCTGCAAAAGTCCTCAGAGCCCAACTAGGATTGGTGACTGAAGGAGAGCAAAAAGATGCTTAAAAAATAAAAAATAAATAAAAATAAAGAATGACCCTTAAGGGCTACTGGGAATGGGGGGTAGGGGAAAATATTTTTGAAATGGGAAAAATGGAGAATAAACAGTCACACATTAAGTTGACCTTGAAATAATGATTCACTGTCCAAGCAATGCTTACAGATCTCTGGAGCCAAGGGAAAGCCATCAGCAGTGGGAGGGCCCTGGGTTTTCACCACAGAGGATGCCCGGGGGGCATCTTGGATCAGCACTCCATGGTTGCTCCTTTGCTCAAACTTAATCTCCAGTTCTGGTAAAACTATTAATGCTTTACTTAGTAAAATCAAGTCAACAGTGTAGGAGGAAAGGCTTTAAATTGGTTTACAAACAAAAATGATAATTCACATTGATAACCACTCAGTTACTAATTCAGGTAACTTAACCATATATCTTCAGTTTAAAGACAAAATGAACTACAAAGAAGTCTTGAACTTTAGAAGGTTTATTGTTGATAGAGCTGTAGTGATTCTGAAACTTGTATTTATGGTAGCACTGAGCAAATGAGTGAAATATATTGAGAATAATGGGAGCCAGAGTTATTACTGCTGTGGTAAGAGAGACAATACCGAATGGAGGAAGGCAAAGAAGCACCCATGGTGTTGGATTAGAAGTTTCAGTATGGCCGGGCGCGGTGGCTCAAGCCTGTAATCCCAGCACTTTGGGAGGCCGAGACGGGTGGATCACGAGGTCAGGAGATCGAGACCATCCTGGCTAACACAGTGAAACCCCGTCTCTACTAAAAATACAAAAAACTAGCCGGGCGACGTGGCGGGCGCCTGTAGTCCCAGCTACTCCGGAGGCTGAGGCAGGAGAATGGCGTATACCCGGGGGGCGGAGCTTGCAGTGAGCTGAGATCCGGCCATTGCACTCCAGCCTGGGAGACAGAGCCAGACTCCGTCTCAAAAAAAAAAAAAAAGAAGTTTCAGTATGAACTCATGATTTAAAAGTACCGCAAATATGTATTCATATATACATGTGTTGCACATATATATACACACTTATTTGCATAAATTTTCCTAGTTCTGTCTGCTGAAATGCCTCAAAGCAATGATACTCCAGTATCAATGTGAACACTTAGTGACAATTTTAGCTTCTAAATGACATACCTACTAAAAGAAACTAAGAAACTACTACTATATACTACTACATACCTATTAAAGAAACTCCTTGGAGAAATTGCTGATTCCCGGGTTGGGCAAGGAAAATATAAGATAAGCCTAGAGCATCATCTTGTCAGAAAATAAGGAAATACTTAAAAAATCAGTGGGATATATTAAAAGGACCTGGGGAGCCAGGTTGGAGGAGCTCCCACTAACCAAATTGGGTCATTTTAAGCATCAAAATGAGTAACATTAAATATAAAAAAAAAAATCAACAAGTCCAGGCAAGCCACGCCAACAAGTCCAAGTGGCTCACGCCTGTAATCCCAGCACTTTGGGAGGCTGAGGTGGTCAGATCATGAAATCAAGATATCAAGACCATCCTGGCCAACATGGTGAAACCCCATCTCTATTAAAAATACAAAAATTAGCTGGGCATGGTGGCGCACGCCCATAGTCCCAGCTACTCAGGAGGCTGAGGCAGAAGAATCACTTGAACCCGGGAAGCAGAGGCTGCAGTAAGTCGAGATTGCGCCACTGCACTCCAGCCTGGCAAGAGAGTGAGACTCTGTCTCAAAAAAAAAAAAAAAAACAACCAAAAACATCAAGTCCAAAATGATACTAAGAAAACAAAAACAGGAGAAAAGAAAGCTCTTCCTTACCTAGAGTTCCAACTAATAAATATAGATATGAGAGTTAGAAATAACATTTTATAATCAATGCAGAATCATTGATTGAGGCAAGAATCATCAATGAATACTAAAATTATTGGTGAAAGTTTATTTAATTTTTTGAGACAGAATCTAGCTTTGTCATCCAGGCTAGAGCGTAGTGGGGTGATCTCAGCTCACTGTAACCTCCTCCTCCCAGGTTCAAGTGATTCTCCTGCCTCAGCCTCCTGAGTAGCTGGGCACATGCCTCCACACCTGGCTAATTTTTGTATTTTTAGTAGAGATAGGGTTTCACCATGTTGGTCAGGATGGTCTCGAACTCCTGACCTAAGGTGATCTGCCCGCTTCGGCCTCCCAAAGTGCTGGGATTACAGGCATGAGCCACCGCGCCTGGCCCAGGTGAAAGTTTATTGACAGACAAGATTAAATAATGCCCCACAAATTAGTTATCAGTTACAAAGAGAAAATGGTAACTACCATGGAAAAACCTTTGCAGCCATGACCTTAATCATGTGATCAGAATCAGTTACCAACAGCAGGAAAACCTGACATCATGTGCTTACTAATGTGATGCACTGAAAGGAATGTGTTAGTCTTATCTGAATCTAAACCTCAGGAAACAGACACCCCAAACTGAAGGACACCCTACCAAATAACCAGCAAGTAAGCTTTCCTCAAAAATGTCAACGTCATGAACGACAGACTATGTAAGACAAAGGACCTTGTTCCTAGGAGACACACACAAGTTTTTGGGAACACACGGTCACGAATCTACAACTGACTTTCAAAGGGGTCAATTAAATAATTATATTGTATATGTTACACAATTATATAATTATATAATGTAAAATACATAATATAAATTATAATTATATGTTAGATATAATTATACATTATATCAATATAATTATATTGATATATCGATATAATTATATTATATAATTATAATTAGATATATCTTATATGCATATTATGTATTATTAGATATCTAAGTGTGGAAGAAATAAAGCAAATGTAGAAAATGTTACCAACTGGAGAATCTAGGTAAAGTGGATACGATACAATTCTTGCAACATATCTATAGGCTTGAAAATTTTCACTTAATAAAAAGTTTTTAAAAATTTTAAGAACACATTTCTGGAAATAACCTGAGTCAACACAGGGTGCTATGTCTTATTGAGCATCTGTACTGCTAAAAACATATTCCACAACTGCAAACATCACATTTAATCCTCAATTCATGGGGAAATTAGGAGATAGAAAGGGCGTATTATATTATCCCTATTTTTAAAATAAGGAAACTGAAGCCTAAGAAATACTGTGCCTTAAAAGCTTATTATATATCTCACCTATGGATAAAAAAACTAATTCCTAAGAGAAAAAGAACAATATCCAGAGGTGTGAAATAAAAATTAGCTCTAGGTGATAACACTGTGTACTATTTTTCCTTCTAGTTCTATTGATTTTTCAGACTTCCACCATAAAAAATTGAATTTATGCTCAAAAAATACAACTTAAAATTTTTAATAAAGTAAATAATTTTATAGTAAGGCACAAAAGAGATCTTTCTAAAATTTAATAAACTTTGTTATTCTAAGTTATCCAAGTATTTGAATTCCCAAGTTTCATGATTTCGAAAGGCAGGAATGGGGTGTGAATGGGCAGTAATTCCATTCTTGGTTTCTTTTCCTTTGAATTGTTTACAAGGGAATATTTGCATGTTTTCTCCAAGGACGTTGTACCTTCTTGCTGGCCAACACATCCAGGTCACAGCAGATTCGGGCACGTGTAGAAGAAGGTTGGATGATGTCATCCACAAATCCTGGTGAAGCACAGAAAAGGGAGTGGATCATCTGCATCCCCAGATGATGCCACCCTTCGACTTTCTGCTCAGCCTGGGCATCATCCCTGGGGCCAGCAGTAGAAGCAGCACCCAACCTGATACAGAGAGGGTAAGCCCTGCGAATCCTCCCTTGTATAGCTGGCCTATTCTGACAGCTCTCCACCTTCTGGCCTAGGAGCACTTGGCAAGAAAAGGAAAATTTGCCACCCTGTGGCAAAAATGATACTGTGCAACTTCCAAATCTAGGCCTCAGTTTCCCTTTGCCCCCTTGCTACTCTCGGGACGCCATGTAAGGAAGCCTGGACTAGCCTCCTCAAGGGTGAGAGGCCATGTGGGGAGTGAGTCTAGCTAACAGCAACTACCAAGTAAGTGACGCCATTTTGGACTGTCACAGAATGACTATACCTGTGTGGGGGACCCCAGGCAAGACCAGCACAAGAACCCCTCAGTTGGGCCCAGATCAAATTGTGGACCTCACAGAACCATAAGCAGGTGGGGGAAATGGTGGTTGGTTTAAGCAGCTGAGTTATAGAATGAATTTTTGTACGGCACTAGACAACTGGTACAACACCTAGAAATTTAACACACTTCGGCAATGTTGTTTTAATCGTGGTACCAAAGCAACCTGTTCCGCTGTCCTTAGTCCTAAGTGATGACTTGCCCAGGGACAGTCCCAACCCTCACTAGTCAACAGATTAGACTGCAAAGGCAAAAAGGCAGTTATGTGACAATTTCTGTAGAGAAAGAGTGAGCAAGTGACCAAACAAAGCTGCCCTCTTCACCACAGTCCCCTACCTCTCACTGCTGCAGGGAAAGGGTTGGCAAACTTCTCGATGTACTCTGCCTGAGCAGCTTCCACATTCTCATGCCCTTTGAAGATGATCTCCACAGCACCCTGTGATTAGAGGAGTCCATGAACGTCTTTGGTCGTCCCAACCTGGACAGATCTCCTTCAACTCATTATCACTGTGTGTGGTTGCAAATTTCTTGGTAAATCAGTGTACTGGGGGGAAGTGCCATCTCTAAAGGCCACAGCATAGAGGGAGGCACTGCCCGGGGGTGACCATCATGACACAGGGGGCTGCATGATGGGATGGGATGCTTCCCTGTGGCCCCAATGAGGGGCAGTCAGGCAAAAGTCAGTAGTTTCTCTCCCCAGAGCCCATTCTACCATCTCCATTTGCACTCATCATACTTCTGAGCCAAAGATGTTAGCCCTGTTTTCCATTATTAAATCCACGGTCTTGTATCAAGGGGAATTAAAAGCACTACTTCCCTTTTTCAGTATCCTGAGACCTGAGTATACAATTCGGTGGCCAGAGGTGGCCAGATAGAACTGGAAATTAGAAGGACTGGCCTTCAAGTCAGAGCACCTGTAAGTCCTCTAGACTTATAGAGCATCTATAACTCTAGGGGGACCTGCAAGTTATCTGATTCAACCACAATAGCTACTTCAAAGCAGAGAAGGAGTGAGGAATAGGTCAAGCAACAGGAAGTACCTTGCCCAACGTCACTATGGTCAGACCTACAGTTTAGCTTCTTATGAGCTTAAAAGAGTAGCTCTGGGGCCCTCCCTGGAAGCTAAGGTGGAGTTGGGAGAATGTCCAATCCTTCTGAAGGTGACTTCAGTTGACTCAACCCTTTGCCCCCTTTACTTTCAATCTCAAAACCCACTCTGGACTCCTCTCACTTTCCTTTCACCTGCCCCACCCACCTTGGTATGAAGACACCAGTGTGGGCCTGAAGAAAGGGTATAGGACAGGAGGCAGAGAGGTCTCCGGAGCCCCAGGAGGGAGACTTGCCAAGGTCTAGGTCTCACTCGCCTCAGTCCTGGCTCACCCTAGGGGCCCTGGCCTCTCTCCAACACTTCCCAGCTATGCCTTGAGCTCTGGCTGGTAGAGTCGAGTCCTTGTACCCAGAAAGGGAAAAGCTAGCGGCCCTCACCTTTGCTCCCATGACTGCAATCTCTGCGGTGGGCCAGGCATAGTTGGTATCACCACAAAGGTGCTTAGAGCTCATGACATCATAGGCACCTCCATAGGCCTAAAACAGATCCAAACGCTGAATGTTAGAGCCTGAGACAGCCAGATCATGTCCCTGAAAGACCCCAGGAGACCAGATAAAACGGGGACAAAGAACAAGAGTAGCCCCCTGGGGTCCTGAAGGCCCATGGTCTGTAAGGCCTTTCAAAGTTAATGCTCATTATCTTTTCTGGCTTTTTCCCACTGCTGCTTTCAGTTCCCTTGTGTTAAAAAACCACAGACATGGCCGGGTGCGGTGACTCAAGCCTGTAATCCCAGCACTTTGGGAGGCCGAGGCAGGTGGATCACGAGGTCAGGAGATCAAGACCATCCTGGCTAACACGGTGAAACCCCGTCTCTACCAAAAATACAAAAAAATTAGCCAGGCGTGGTGGCGGGCGCCTATAGTCCCAGCCACTCAGGAGGCTGAGGCAGGAGAATGGCGTGAACCCGAGAGGCGGAGCTTGCAGTGAGCCAAGATTGCACCACTGGACTCCATCTCAAAAAAAAAAAAAACCCACAGACATTTCTGTGGGGCTGGGAACAACGTCCTCAAGACGTCTTTTTAAGGATGAGCAAGGTATACTCCTTCCAGCCCTGGTAAAACTCTGCCAGACCTCCCACCATGGCTATGCTGTAGAAAAGTGAGCGGGGTCATGGCCTCCAACATGAGGTCCTCACCTTCCTCGTGATGACAGTGACTTTGGGTACAGTTGCCTCAGCAAATGCGTAGAGAAGCTTGGCGCCATGCCGGATGATGCCCCCGTATTCCTGTGCTGTGCCTAGACATGAGAAGAGTTACTAGATATCCACAAGTCCTCACATGGTTATCCTGCCACTCTCAGCTGTGAGGTCTTTCCCACCTCTGGAGAGGGCCATTCCTTACACAGTCCTCTCTTCTGGACACCCAGAATATATGCAGAAGTCACAGGTGCTCGGGGAGTTCTGCAAGATCTCCAAATAAAGTGGGCACCTCACTGGGAAAGGCAACTCTCCTAGCCCCCACTCTGTCAATAACTTACCAGGTAGAAAGCCAGGGACATCAACAAAAGTGATGAGTGGAATATTGAATGCATCACAGAATCTGACAAAACGAGCCCCTTTCACAGATGAATTAATATCCAAGCATCCTAGAAAGAGAGAGATTATCCATACTGAGTATCCAGGAAATTCCCAGTTCTATCCACAATGGGAATTTGTCCTCAGCAGCCATCCAGAGCTGGTTTCTGTAGAGGCACCAATGTTTCTTCATTGCAGAATGATAACAGGGATCCCTCAAACTCCAGGAAACAGGGAAGATGAAGAATCCACCTGTCTGTCACTGGCCAAAGAGGCCCAGGACTAGACTCAACTGTAGACAGACCGAAGGGCTGCCGCCAGCTGAGACATAGCTGGCCTTGCCGCAGAGAACCATCAGTGGGAGGCAGCATTCAGGGGCTGGTCTTAGAGAGTCCTCAGAGCTTCCAGTCAGATTCTGGCTCCACTGGTGATGGCGATGTGCCCTTGAGAAATTACTTTGCCTTTTGACCTAAAGTTCCTATCTGCAAAGCAGGGATGGTACTGCCTCCTAGCATAGTTCTAAGGAGTGAAGGAAATGGAATCTGTAAAGCAGCACAGAGAGGAGCTCAATTACTAGTAAATCTCCCCTCCTAGAAGAGTTTCCAACTTAATTCTATGTGACCAGCATTACCCTGATACCAAAGCAAAACAAGGACATCATCAGAAAAGAATACAGACCAAAAACAAAAATGAAAAATTTTTACTTTTTAAGTAAGGCGTATTATCAAGTCCAGCAATATATATAAAAAAATAATACATCATGTCCGAGTGGGGTTTATCCCAAGAATTCAAGGTTGATTTCAGCATGTGAAAACCAATGAAATTATTAAAGGAAAAAAACTATATGAACATCTCAACAGATGTCGAGAAAACACCTGAAAAAATCTAATATCCATTCATGAATAAAAACATGACCTGGCACAGTGGCTCACACCTGCAATCCCAGCACTTTGCGAGGTTGAGCAGGCGGACCACTTGAGGTCAAGAGTTCAAGACCGGCCTGGCCAACATGGTGAAACCTCATCTCTACTAAAAAACACAAAAATTAGCCAGGCGTGGTGGCAGGTGCCTGTACTCCCAGCTACTCGGAAGGCTTGCAGCAGGAGAATCACTTGAACCCAGGAGGCGGAAGTTGCAGTGAGCCAAGATTACACCACTGCTCTAGGCAACAGTGAGACTCCATCTCAAAAAAAAAAAGAGAGAGAGAGGCTGGGTGCGGCGGCTCATGCCTGTAATCCCAGCACTTTGGAATGCCAAGGTAGGCGGAGTACCTGAGGTCAGGAGTTCAAGACCAGCCTGACCAACATGGAGAAACCCTGTCTCTACTAAAAATACAGAATTAGCTGGTCATGGTGACGTGCGCCTGTAATCCCAGCTACTCAGGAGGCTGAGGCAGGAGAATCACTGGAATCCACAAGTTGGAGGTTGCGGTGAGCCAAGATCACATCATTGCACTCCAGCGTGGGCAACAAGAATGAAACTCTGTCTCAAAAAAAAAAAAGAAAAAAAGAAAGGAGAGGAAAAGGGAAAGGAAATAAATAGGCAAGTCACAAGTCACAAGCCAGGCCCTAGAAATCAATAAAAAGACAAACAATGTAGTCCCAGCTACTCAGGAGGCCAAAGTGAGAGGATTGCTTAAGCCCAGGAGTTTGAGACCAGCCTGGGCAACATAGTGACACTCTGTCTCTAAAAGAGCAAAAAAAGTGGCCAAACGTGGTGGCTCGCGCCTGTAATCCCATCAATTTGGGGGGCCAAGGCGGGCGGATCACCTGAGGTCAGGAGTTCAAGACCAGTCTGGCCAACATGGCAAAACCCTGTCTCTACTAAAAATACAAAAATTATCCGAGAGTGGTGCACACCTGTAATCCCATCTACTCAGTGGCTGAGCAGGAGAATTGCTTGAATCTGGGAGAAGGAGGTTGCAGTGAGCCAAGATCGTGCCACTGCACTCCAGCCTGGGTGACAGAGTAAGACTCTGTCTCAAAAAAATAAAAGAAAAGAAAATGGTATGAAAGCTTTGTAGCTTTTTAATTATACTTGTCCCATTCCCTCCCTGGTTCTGGAGGAAGCAGAGCAGACCTCATTCACAAATTTCTGCATAAGTCTGCTCTAACCTGTCTGTGGGCTGCCTGAAGGGCTGACACAAGGAACACATCTCTGTTCCACCTAACTCAGAACTTGTACAGGCTGGAAATGTAGCAGGCATTTCTCAAAATCATGGTAAGGCAGAGGAACAGCCTGCAGATGTCTGGCCAAAAGATTATTGTTGAAACCACCTAAGACATGGGAGAGAAAAAAAAAAACAAGGAGGGAGTGTCTTTAGGAAATTAGTGAATTCAAAAGCACCCTTGAATAGGGGGAATTCAGAAAGACACATGTAGGCCTAGGACAAGACACACGATCAGAAAAGATCTGAGAGGGGAAATTAGAAAATAAGTTGAATGAAAATGAAAACACTATTACAAAGCAAAAGACCTGGAAAAACTTTAAACTCCCCAACACAGAGCCAATTTCAAGACCAGGAGTTTTCTTGTTTGTTGTTTCTTGGTTTTAGTTCCTGGTGTTTAAGAAAATTTCTGTCAAAGACACAAATTAAGAAACAGGCTAGGCATGGTGGCTCACGCCTGTAATCTTAACACTGTGGGAGGCCACTTTGGGAGAATCTCTTAAGGCCAGGAGTTCAAGACCAGCCTGGGCAACAGAGCAAGACCCTGTCTCAAAAGAAAGAAAGAAACAAGAAAAGAAACAGGGACTTCAGTGACTACAAATGACAAGAAATATACAGTCTCTGGAAAAGTAATTGCAAAAAGACACTAGACAAACATATATGACATTCAGTGTCAAAAAAAAAACAAGAAAGCTTGGGAAAAGAAGAAAATTTGACTGCCAGCGTGACCACATTATAATGTACAAATACCCCGTTTTCAATTAAAAAAATCACAAGGTGTAAAATTAAGAAACTGTCCCTAAGTAAGCATAGACACTGAGCTTACTACACAAAGACTATAAAACACTACTAGTGCGTTTTTTTTGTTTTGTTTTTGAGACAGAGTTTTGCTTCTTGTCACCCAGGCTGGAGTGCAATGGTGCCATCTCAGCTCACTGCAATCTCTGCCTCCTAGGTTCATGTGATTCTCCTGCCTTGGTCTCGTAAGTAGCTGGGACTACAGGCGCCCGCTGCCATGCCCGGCTCATTCTTATATTTTTAGTAGAGATGGGGTTTCACTACATTGGCTAGGTTGGTCTCGAACCCTGATCTCAGGTCATCTGTCCACCTTGGCCTCCCAAAGTGCTGGGATTACAGGCAGGAGCCACCACATCTGGCCTAAAACACTACTAGTCTTAAATATATTCAAAGAGGTAAAGGAAAACCTGGACAAAGAACTAAAGGAAATCAGGAAAATAATGAAAAATTCTGGAGCTGAAAAGTATAATAAATGAAATGAAAAATTCAATACAAGGGTTCAATAGGAGATTTGAGCAGGCAGACGAAAGATCAGAGAATATGAAGATAAAACAATTGAAATTACTCTGAGGAGAAAATAAAAAAACTAAGTGAGCAGAACCTAAGGGACCTCTGGGACACCAACATGTGAACCAATATACACAGGATGAGAGCACCAGGAGGAGAAGACTGAGAGAAAGTGGCAAGGAGATAATTTGATGAAACAATGTCTGAAAACTTCCCAAGTTTGATGCAAGATGTGAAACTAGAAATACAAGAAACTCAACTAACTATAAGAAGAATACATTCAGAGACCCACACTGAGACATATTACAGTCAAATTACTGAAAGACAAAAGAGAATCTTAAAAGCAGCAAAAAAGAAATAACTCATTATGTCAAGGAATCCTCATTAAGATCATCCAGTGATTTCTCAGCAGAAACTCTGAAAGCCAGAGACAGTAGGATAACATATTTAAAATGCTAAAAGAATAAAAGTGTCAACCAAGAATTCCATATCTGGCAAACTGTCCTTCAAAAATGAGAGAAAATTTAAGAATTAAGACATTTTCAGATAAACAAAAGCTGAGGCCCTCGGTACCAACAAGCCCACTCCACAGAAAAACGCTAAAGGAAGCCCTTCAGGTTAAAAGGAAAGAACACTAGACAGTATCACAAAGCTACATTAGGAAATAAATATCTCAAGTAAAGATGACTACATGGGCAAATATAAAATCCAGGATTTGAGTATTTTGGTTTCTAATTCCACTTTTTATTTCCTACATAATTTAAAAAGCAAATAAAGCCCAGGTTTCAACTTGTGAATTCTACCATACATTTAAGGAAGATATTAATATACCAGTTCTCTACAATCTTTTCCAGAAGACAGATGCAGAAAGAATACTTTCTAACTCATTCTATGAGTCCAGCATCACTCTGATACCAAAATCAAAGACATTGCAAGAAAACTGTATCTCAATATTGCTCATAAGCTTATATGAAAAAATCCTCAACAAAATATTAGCAGATCAAATCCAACAATGCATAAAAGGAATTATACACCAAAACCAGGCGGGATTTATCTCAGGTATGTGAGTTTAGTTCAACAGTCAAATATCAATTGATGTAATCTATCAACAGTCTGAAGAAGAAAAATCACATGATCATATGAATACAAAAAAAAGCATGTAACAAAATCCAAAACACATTCATGACAAAAACACTCAATAAACTAGGTATAGAGGGGAACTTCAACTATATAAAGAACATCTACGAAAAACCTACAACTAACAACACACTTACTTGTAAGAAACTACAAGTTTTCTAGCTAAGATCAAATGTCCCCTCACCACTATCTTTCAATATTGTCCTGGCTAATGCAAGAAGACAAGAAAATAAAAGGTGTACACATTGAGAAGGAAGAAATCAAACTCTTTGTTCACAGATGACAAAAGTGTCCATACAGAAAATCTGAAAGTAACCGAAAAATAACTGCTGGAACTAATAAGTAACACAGCAAGGTTGCAGGATAAAAGGCTAATATACAAAAATCAAGTACTTTCCTATATACTGGCAATAAACAAGTAGAATTTGAAATTGAAAACAAAATACCATTGATAGGGTTAGCTCTCTGTGTCCACCCAAATCTCATCTCAAATTTTAAGCCCCGTGTGTTGAGAGAGGAACCTGCAATCCTCATGTGTTGAGGGAGGGACCACGTGTCAAAGGGAGGGAGGTGATTGGATCATGGGGGTGGTTTTCCCCATGCTGTTCTTGTCATAGTGTGTGAGTTCTTACAAGATCTGATGGTTTTATAAACATCTGGCATTTCCCCTGCCTGTACTTCTCTCTCTTGCAGATATATGTGAAGAAGGTCTTTGCTTCCACTTTGCCTTTCACCATGATTGTAAGTTTCCTGATACCTCCCCAGCCATATGGAACTGTGAGTCAATTAAACCTCTTTCCTTTACAGAATACCCAGGCTCGGGTAGTATCTTTATAGCAATGTGAAAACAGATTAACACAACCATTAACTTCAAAAAAACCCAAACTCCAAAATACTTGGTATAAACCTAACAAAACAAATATAATATGTATATGAGGAAAACCATTTTTTTTGTTTTTTTGAAATGGAGTCTTGCTCTGTCGCCCAGGCTGGAGTACAGTGGCATGATTTCAGCTCAATGCAACCTCTGCCTCCCAGGTTCAAGCGATTCTTGCGCCGCAGCCTCCCAAGTAGCAAGGACTACAGGAGTACACCAACAATCCCAGCTAATTTTTGTATTTTTAGTAGAGTTGGGTTTTCGCCATGTTGGCCAGGCTGGTCTAGAGTTCTTGGTCTCAAGTGACCCACCTGCTCCGTCTTCCAAAGTGCTAGGATTAGAGGCACGAGCCACTTGTACCTGGCTGGAAAATGATAAAATTCTGAAGAAAGAGGCCAGGCACAGTGGCTTATGCCTGTGATCCCAGAGCTTTGTGAGGCTGAGGTAGGAGGGTTACTTAAAGCCAGAAGTTCATGGCTAGCCTGAGCAACATAATGAGATCTAGTTTCAACAAAAAATAAAATAAAATAAAATTAGCCAGGCATGGTGGTGCACACCCGAGTAGTCCCAGCTGCTCAGGAGGCTGAAGTGGGAGGATCACTTGAGCCCAGAAGTCTGAGGCTGCAGTGAGCTAAGATTGTATCACTGCATTCTAGCCTAGGCAACAGAGCAAGATCCATTCTCTTAAATAAAAAAGAAAGATAAGAAATGTAAAAGTAACTAGATAAAACTGGTACAGTCATCATGGAAAACAGAATGGAGGCTCCTCAAGAAATTAAAAGAGAACTACCATATGCTCCAACAATTCCACTATGGGTATATATACCCAAAGAAATTTAAGTCAGTATCTCAAGGAAATGTCTGCACCCCCATGTTCACTGCAATATTCATGTTCACTTGGCTATTATTCACAATAGCCAAGGTATGGAAACAACCGAAGTGTCTAATGATAAATGAATGGATAAAGAAAATGTGACAGACACACACACAATGGAATGTTATTCAACCATAAAAAATAGGGAGCCAGGTATGCTGACTCATGTCTGTAATCCCAGCACTTTGAGAGGCTAAGGTGGGAGGACTGCTTGAGCCCAGGAATTTGAGACCAGGCTGAGCAACAGAGTGAGACTCCATTTCTACCAAAAAATAGAAAAAATTAGCTGGGCATGGTGGTGCATGCCTGTGGTCCCAGCTGCTCAGAAGGGTCGCTTGAACCCAGGAGGTAGATCATAGCTGCAGCGAGCCACGATCACACCACTGCACTCCAGCCTGGGCAACAGTGCAAGACCCTGTCTCCAAAAAAAAAAAAAAAGAAAGGAAGGAAGGAAAAAAAAAGGAAATACGATTTGTGACAAAATGGATGAATCTGAGGAACCTTAAGCTAAGTGAAGTAAGCCAGCCATAGGAAGATGAATACTGTTACGATTTCATATGTGTGGAATCTAAGAAAGTCGTATTCATAGAAGCAGAGTGTAAAACAGTATTTGCCAAGGGCTGTGGAGTGGGGAGAATGAAAGCTATTGGTCAGGCCAGGCATGGTGGCTCACACCTGTAATCCCAGCACTTTAGGAGGCCGAGGTGGATGGATCACCTGAGGTCAGGAGTTTGAAACCACCCTGGCCAACATGATGAAACCCTGTCTCAACTAAAAATACAAAAAATTAGGCCGGGCATGGTGGCTCATGCCTGTAATCCCAGCACTTTGGAAGGCCAAGGCGGGCAGATCACAAGGTCAAGAGATTGAGACCATCCTGGCCAACATGGTGAAACCCCATCTCTACTAAAAATACAAAAATTAGCTGGGCGTAGTGGCGCGTGCCTGTAATCCCAGCTACTCAGGAGGCTGAGGCAGGAGAATCGCTTGAACCCAGGAGGCAGAGGTTGC
>NC_045435.1:158679696-158707548 GCF_002776525.5 Piliocolobus tephrosceles | reverse complement strand
AAAAAAAAAAAAAAAAAAAAAAAAAAATTAGCTGAGCATGATGGCCAGTGCCTCTCAAAAAAAAAAAAATTAGCCAAGCATGGTGGCCAGTGCCTGTAGTCCCTGCTACTCAGGAGGCTGAGGCATGAGAATCGCTTGAATCCGGGAGGTAGAGGTTGCAGTGAGCGGAAATCACGCCACTGCACTCCAGCCTGGGTGACAAAGCGAGATTCGGTCTCAAAAAAAAAAAAAATAAAGAAAGAAAGAAAGATATTGGTCAAAGAGCACAAATTTTCAATTAGAAAATGCGTAAGTTCTGGGAATCTGATGTACACCATGGTGACTACAGTTAATAATACTGTATTGTATACCAGAAATTTGCCATAAGAGTGAATCTTAAGTGTTTTCACAACAAAAAAGTAACTACGTGAGGTGATGAACCTGTTAATTAACTTGATAAATTATATGTATATCAAATAATCCCATTGTATGCCTTAAATAGATACCATTTTTATTTGTCAATTATACCTCAATAATCAGGGGAAGACAACAACTAAACAAACGGAGAGAGAATCCAGGTTCAAGGACAGGAAGAGACAACACAGACGGTCCCCAAATGCCTAAAACAATCCTAAGAACAATAACAAAGTTGGAAGACACACTTCTCAATTTCAAAACATATACAAAGCTACAGTAATCAAACTAGTGTGACACTGAAATATGGACAGACATACAGACCAATAGAATAGTATTAAGAATACA
This sequence comes from Piliocolobus tephrosceles, assembly GCF_002776525.5. Lineage (NCBI taxonomy): Eukaryota > Metazoa > Chordata > Mammalia > Primates > Cercopithecidae > Piliocolobus > Piliocolobus tephrosceles. Next base: position 158,706,807 of record NC_045435.1, on the reverse strand, counting down.
GAAACAAATTCATACACCCACAGCCTGCTGATTTCCCACAAGCATGCCACACCTGTTCAATGAGGAAAGAATTATCTCTTCAACAAACGGTACTGGAATAACTGGATTTCCACATGCAAAAGAATGAAGTTGCACACCTATCTCATATATACAAAATTAACTCAAAATTAAAACCTAAATGTAAGGGCTAAAACCATAATACTCTTAGAAAAAAACAACAGGAACGTACCTTCACCCCCTTGAATTTAAATTCTTATATATGACAACAAAAGCACAAGCAACAGAAGAAAAAATACAGAAACTAGATTTAATCAAAAATAAAAACTTTTCAGCCAGGTGCAGTGGCTCACACCTGTAATCCCAGCACTTCGGGAAGCCAAGGTGGGCAGATCACTTGAGGTCAGGAGTTTGAGACCAGCCTGGCCAAAATGGCGAAAGCCTGTCTCTACTAAAAATACAAAACTTAGCCTGGCATGGTGGCGCATGCCTGTAATCCCAGTTATTTGGGAGGCTGAGGTGAGAGAATGGTTTGAAACTGGGGAGGCAGAGATTGCAATGAGCCAAGATTGTACCATTGCACTCCAGCCTGGGCTGGAGACAGAGCGAAAGACAGCAAGACTCCATCTCAAAAAAAAAAAAAATTAAGGCCGGGCACAGTGGCTCAAGCCTGTAATCCCAGCACTTAGGGAGGCCGAGACGGGCGGATCACGAGGTCAGGAGATCGAGACCATCCTGGCTAACATGGTGAAACCCCGTCTCTCCTAAAAAATACAAAAAGAAACTAGCCGGGCGAGGTGGTGGGCGCCTGTAGTCCTGGCTACTCGGGAGGCTGAGGCAGGAGAATGGCGTAAACCCCGGAGGCGGAGCTTGCAGTGAGCTGAGATCCGGCCACTGCACTCCAGCCTGGGCAACAGAGCAAGACTCCCGTCTCCAAAAAAAAAAAATTGTGTATCAAAAGACAGGATCAAAAGAGTGTAAGGACAACCTATAGAATGGAAGAAAATATTTGTAAGTCATATGTAAAAGTTTAATATACAGAATATACAAGGAATTCCAACTCAACAACAAAAAACACACACAATTAAAAAATGGAAAAAGGACTTGAATAGACATTTTTCCAAAGAAGATACACAAATGGCCAATAAGCACAGCAAAGGATGCTCACCAAGACTAATGTTGATGAGAAATGCAAATCAAAAACACAATTCTATTCACTTCACATCCATTAGGATTACTATTTTTAAAAACTAGTAAGTGTTGGCAAGGATGTAGAAAAACTGGAACACTTGCACATTGCTGGTGGGAACGTAAAACAGTGCAGACACTGTAGGAAACAGCATGGTGTGTCCCCTGAAAAGTTAAACCTAGAATTACCACATAACCCAGTTATTTTGCTTCTGGGTACAGACCCAGAAAAAGTGAAAACTGAGGTTCAAACAGATACTTATGTATCAGTGTTTATTCCAGCATCATTCACAGTAACCCAAAGGTGGAAATAACCCAGGTGTCCACTGACAAATGAACAATCCATCAAAATGTGGTATATACATGCAACACATTATTATCCAGCCATAAAAATAAATGGAGTTTTAACATATGCTACAATATGGATGAACCTTGCTAAATGAAATAAGCCTGATTATGCTAAGTGAAATAAGTCTGATATAAAAGGACAAACACTGTATGATTCCATTTATATGAAATATCTAAAATAGGCAAATTCATAGAGAAAGTAGATTTAGAATAGCAAAGGCTGGAGGCTGAGACAAATAGTGAGTTATTGTTTAACAGGTTCACAGTCTCTGAGGTGATGAAAATGTTTGGAAACAGATAGTGGTGATGGTTGCATACACTGTGAATGTAATCACTGCAGCTGCACAATTTTTAAATGGGCCAAACAGACATATTTTGTTATATATATTTTACCATGACAAAATTTTTTGGGGGGGGTGAGGACAGAGTCTCCCTCTGTCATGCAGTGGCGTGATCAACTCACTGTAACTTCTGCCTCCCGGGCAGTGACACAATCCTTGGCTCACTGCAACAACCTCTGCCTCCGCGGCTCAAGTGATTTTCCTGCCCCAGCCTCCCGAGTAGCTGGGACTACAGGCGTGTGCCACCACGCCAGGCTCAATTTTGTATTTTTAGCAGAGACAGGGTTTCACCATGTTGGCCAGGCTGGTCTCTAACTCCAGATCTTGTGATCCACCCGCCTTGGCCTCCCAAAGTGCTGGGATTACAGGCGTGAGTCACCACACCCGGCCAAAACAGTTTTCTAAAGACAATAAAACATTTCCATGGCAGAAATAAAAGATGAGGTTGGGTCATGAAGAAAGGCAGATACTTCCTAAACAAGGATACAAAACAAATCTAAGAGGAAAAATAGTGAGAAGTGGTATTCACAGTCCCCACCCCAGCACTCCCAATCCCTCCCAGAGAACAGCCATGGAAGAGTCTCCCTCACAGCTGTGACTCAGGTCTGGCCGTATCACCAGAAAGTTGTGGGGCACAGACATGGTAAGATGCCATTAACTTGTCACGTACCATCTATGTACCTGGCACTGTTGAAGGCACTGGAGATACTCCTGTGAATAAGACATCACCACCCCTGTCCTCATGGAGCTCGTGGATTAGTGGGTGAGTCATATATTTAACTGGGGGTAGGGGGTAACAGAAAACTGACCCCTAAAAAATTAAAAACCTTATACACTAAGAATGTAAGTTTCCTATAAACCTTTGAAAAGGGTATGAAAGGAGCATTTTGAGATATTAAAAGTGGCTTTTATAGGCCGGGTGTGGTGGCTCATGCCTGCAATCCCAGCGCTTTCAGAGGCTGAGGTGGGGGCATCACTTAAGTTCAGGAGTTCGAGACCAGCACAGGCAACATGGCAAAACCCCATCTCTAGGAAAAACACAAAAAAAGAGAATTAGCCACGTATGGTGGTATGTGCCTGTAGTCCCAGCTACTCAGGAAGCTGAGGTGGAAGGACTGCTTGACCCTGGGAGGCAGAGGTTCCAGTGAGCTGAGATCACACCACTGCACTCCAGCCTGGACAACGATAAGATCCTGTCTTAAAAAAAAAAAAAAAAAAAAGTAGCTTTTATAGGAACCATTTAGATTTTTTTTCTTCTGGTCATATGTCTGAAGAACAGGCAAAAGGCAGAAAGGACACCATGGACCCAGGCTTCCCTGGCCTCCAACCCCACAACCAAGGCTTGTAAGAGCTTCTCCATCCTACCTGAGGCCACCTTGGGTTGGTTGCCAACAATTCCAACAGTCCTCCCATTCATTCTTGCAAAACCAACAATGATGTTCTTGGCATAATTGGGCATGATCTCAAAAAATTCACGCTCATCAACAACCTGCAGGAATAAATTTCCTTGAGTTCAAAATGATAAAGGCAAGTATAAGATATAACGACACTACAGAATGACATTTCTATTACAGAGGTAGAGGTAGACAGCTCCAACTCTATCACAGGTTCTCCAAGGAAGGACAACAGGCAGAGGCGGCACCTCCTCCCTGCTGCGGAGAAATGGTACAGAAAACCTCAACTGCTGCTAGGATGCACACACCAATGAAGTTGTTTTAAAAGTCCTATTTGAATTTGGGATTTTTTATGACAACTTTACCTTTTCACTTTGAAATTATTTCCGACCTAAATAAAAATGTCAGGCCGGGCCCAGTGGCTCCCTCCTATAATCCTAGCACTTTGGGAGGTCGAGGTGGGTGGATCACCTGAGGCCAGGAGTTCAAGACCAGCTTGGCCAATGTAGCAAAACCCCATCTCTACTAAAAACACAAAAAATTAGCCGTGTGTGGTGGCAGGCAGCTGTAATCCCAGCTACTCGGGAGGCTGAGGCAGGAGAATCACTTGAACTGGTAGGCAGAGGTTGCAGTGAGCCAAGATTGTGCCACTGCACTCTAGCCTGGGCAACGGAGGGAGATTCTGTCTCAAAAATAAATAAAAATTAAAAATTCAAGAACAGTACACATACCCTTCGCCCCGATTCTTCATTTATTATTTTACTACAAACTATTTTGCTTTTTTTTTTTTTCTTTTTTTGAGACAGGGTCTCCCCCTGTCACCCAGGCTGGAATGCAGTGGTACAATCATGGCTCACTGCAGCCTTGATCTCCTGGGCTCAAGTGATCTTCCCCCCTCAGCCTCCCAAGCAGCTAGGACCACAGCTGTGCACCACCATGCTCAGTTAATTTTTAGTAGAGATAAGGTCTCGCTATGTTGCCCAGACTGGTCTCCAATTCCTGGGCTTAAGCAATCCTCCCACCTTGGCCTCCAAAGTGCTGCGATTACAGGCATGAGCCACCGTGCCCAACCATTACTCTTTTATATACATAAACACACAAGAACGTTCTTTTTTTTACAACTACAGTGATATTATCAAAATCAGGAAATAAATATTACCACAATACTATTTTTTTTTTTTTTTGAGACAGGATCTTGCTTTGTGACCCAGGCTGGAGTGCAATAGCATGATCACAGCTCACTGCAGCCTTGACCTCCAGGGCTCAAGCAATCCCCCCGCCTCAGCCTCCCAAGTAGCTAGGACTACATGCCACCATGTCCAGCTAATTTTTGTATTTTCTGTAGAGACAGTGTCTTGCTATCTTGCCCAGGCTGGTCTCAAACTCCTGGGCTCAAGCAATCCACCCGCCGCAGCCTCCCAAAGTGCTGAGATTATAGGCATGAGTCACTGTACCCAGTTCACAATTTTGTTTGAGATAGAGTCTCACTTAGCTGCCCAGGCTGGAGTGCAGTGGCGTGATCTCAGCTCACTGCAGCCTCTGCCCCCTGGGTTCAAGCAATTCTCCTGACTCAGCCTCCAGAGTAGCTGGGACTACAGGTACGCACCACCACACCCAGCTAATTTTTTTGTATTTTTAGTAGAGATGGTTTCACCATGTTGGTCAGAATAGTCTTGATCTCCTGACCTCGTGATCCACCCACCTTGGCCTCCCAAAGTGCTGGGATTACAAGTGTGAGCCACTGCGCCCGGCCACTATTTCTTATTACATAACATTATTCAAGTTTGCCAGTTGTTCCAATAGTATCCATTATAGCAGCACAGGCAACAAAATTCTGGTACAGAACCTGAGTCAGGATCACCTGGCACTTATAGTGGTCATGTCTCTTTAGGTTCCTTTAACTTTCCCCCTCTATCTTTGTCTTTCATAATCATGACATCTTTGAAGACAACAGACCAGTTAATTTGTAAAGCATACCTTCTATTTGGGTTCCTTTGATATTTCTTCATGTGTAATTTTGAGCTAAGCCTTTCCGTGGGAACACCACAGAAGGAACATTCTCATCAAGTGGCACAAGGTGTTGATTTGTCCGTTAATGATGGTGATATCTGCAGGTGTCCTTGTAAAGTTACTATTTCTCCAATTTAATAAGAATTTTGTGAGGAAATACTTTGAGACTACATACAATCCTGTTCTTCAAACTTTAATCATTAATCTAGTTCTTCATCCACTAGGTTTAGCATCCTAGCAGCCATAAAGCAGCCATGATTCTTGCCTGACTCATTACTGTCATGGTAGCTGCCAAATGGTGAGCTTTTTTTGTTTTGTTTTTTGTTTTTCTTGAGACAGGGTCTTGCTCTGCCACTCAGGTGGGAGAGCAGTGGAGCAACCTCAGCTCACTGCAACCTCCATCTCCCAGGCTCAAGCAATCTTCCCATCTTAGCCTCCCAAGCAGCTGGGACCACAGGTTCATGCCACCATACCTGGTTAATTTTTGTATTTTTAATAGAGACAGGATTTCACCATGTTGGCCAGGCTGGTCTCAAACTCCAGAGCTCAAGCAATCTGCCCACCTTACAAGTGTGAACCACCTCACCCAGCCCAAATGGTGAGTTTTCCAATTCCACTTTACTTCTCCATTTTAGCTGGCATCTGTTGCAAGAAAGATCTTTGCCTTTCCCATTTACTTATATGGTATCAGTATGAACTTATGGATTGTTTTATTCTATGGATTATAATCTTTCACCATCATTTTATGTTCAAATTGTCCTATATTTACCAAAGTTCCTTCATGCTGGTTCCTGTGTCCTTCTAAAGTGTCCCCAACATTCTTTGAGTACTACCTTACATTTTGGAATTATCTTACTTTCTGGTTCATCTTGGTTTTTTTCCTGCCCCAGCCCCACAATCAGCCATTTCTCCAAAAGGCCTGGGTTCCTTTTAGGGGTGTGTGTGACTCCTTCTAAAACGTCCAAAGTCCAGCTATATGAAAAACCATGAGTTCATGCTGATAATCTTAATTCTACTCCAATGCAACTATAGGGTTCTTTCTAGATTTTTTTCTCTTGCCATATTCACAACTCCCTTCTCCAATAGCAGAATCTGGCTGCCACTACCCTCAAAATGTACTTATTTATTCGATCCTCAAATACAGAGAAAATGGTTTCAGAATTGCTAACTTACACAGCTACAAAAAACAGACCTACTAACTAGAATTTTTTTACAGCTATTTCGGTCTTTAGATTAAAGGTATATAGTCAAAATATATGTTCAAAAGTCATTCATTTAAAACAGGTCCATGTTTGTATTTCATTTTAAAGGTTTTCCCCAGTCTTGATTTTATTTTTTAATATGTAAAATAGTAATAGTTTAATAGTGTTCCTTCCCCATCCCTTCCACTCTAGTCCCACCTACCCTGTTATTAATTTCATTATTTTCTGATGTATTATGCGTGTGCTTGCATTTGTATCTTTTAATTTACCCTTCTATCTTACACGGGAAGTAACAGTGTAGACACTCTTGCACTTTGAATTTTTTCACTTAATATATCCTGGGAATCACTTCCTTTTTTTTTTTTTGAGACGTAATCTGGCTCTGTCGCCCAGGCTGGAGTGCAGTGGCGCAATCTTGGCTTACTACAAGCTCCGCCTCCTGGGTTCACGCCATTCTCCTGCCTTAGCCTCCCGAGTAGCTGGGACTACAGGCGCCCGTCATCACACCTGGCTAATTTTTTGTATTTTTAGTAGAGACAGGGTTTCACGGTGTTAGCCAGGATGGTCTGGATCTCCTGACCTCGTGGATCCACCCGCCTCCACCTCCCAAAGTGCTGGGATTACAGGCGTGAGCCACCGTGCCCGGCTGGGAATCACTTCCTATCAATTCATAGAGATCTTCATTCTTTTTCACTTCTGCATAGTACTGTACTGTGTGATGTACCAAAGTTTATTCAACCAATCTACATGCGGCTTACCTTATTTTAAAATTTACATTTAGGTTATTTAGAGTATCTCACAATTACAAATGACAATGTAATGGTAGTAACTTCGTACATCTATAATTTTGTATGGTGGGAAGTGTATCTTCAGGGTAAATTGCTAGGAATAGGATTGCTGGGTCAAAGGGCAAATGCTAATTTAGTCCTGGATAACACCAGAATCCCCTACCAGCAATGCACAAGAGTGCCCGCTTCTCCACTGACTTTCCAATGGAAAGTGTTTTCAGGGTTTTTATTTTTAGCCAATCTGACAAACGAGAAAATACTCAGTGTAATTTGAATTTGTATTTCCAGCATTATAAAGCTGAAAATCTTTTGACATGTTTAAGGTCCATTTTATATCTTTTTTGTGAGCTATCCATTCGTGGCTTTTTGCCCACTTTTCTATCAATTTTGGTCGTTAATCCTTCAGCGGAAGAGCTCCTTATTAAGAATATTCATACTCTGGGATACATGTTGCAAAGAGTTTCTTCTAACATATTGGTTGTCTTTTGATTTTGTTTATAGTTTTTTGTTATGAAGAGTGGGGTTTTAAAATTTTTACAGTCAGCTTTGTCTGTCTTTCACTGAAACTAGTTTTTGAGTTACAGTTCAAAAGCATTTCTAAACCTTCCCCTAAGGTTTCAGAGGAATTCATCTGTGTTTTCTTTTAGTCCTTGTATGGATTCACAGATTATATTTAGTTCTCTGACCCATTTGTAGTTTATTTTTGTACATGGTGTAAAGCATGAATCTAATTTTATGTTTTCCTAAATGGCTAGTCAGTTGCCCCAGCATCATTTATTAAAAGCTAATTTTTGCCCCTGAGATTTGATAAAATATCATTATCATATACAGTCAGGCACTGCACAATGAGGTTTTTGGTCAATGACGGACTGCCTATAGGAAGGTGGCCCTATTGTAATACCCTATTCTTACTGTACCCTTTCTATGTTTAGATACATATTTACCATTGTGTTACAATGTATACAGTGTCTGGTACAGTAACATGCTGTACAGGTTTGCAGCCTAAGAGCAACAGTCTACACCATAGATCCTAGGTGTGTAATAGGCTATACCATCTAGGTTTGTGATGGACCACTCTATGATGCCGCACAAAGAAATGCCTAATGATGCATTTCTCAGAACATATCCCCATCGTTAGGCAACGCGTAACTGTACTAAAATTCTGTACGTACTTGAGTCTATTTCTGGCTCTTTTATTCTATTCCACTGGTCTATTTATGTGCCTGTACCACAGTTTTAACTATAGGATGCTGTAATATAAAACATGGCTAGTCCCCACTTACAGATTTTCTTTTGCAGTATATTCTTAGGTATTTTGCACTTTTATTTTTCCATGTGCACTTTTGTATAAACTTATCTAGTTCTATTTTTTAAAAACTGTTTATTGGGATTGCCTTAAGTTTATACAACAACTTAAGAACCACCAACTTTTTCATAACATTAATCCCAGGAACAAGGAATGTCTTTCCATTTGTTCAAGTCTACTTTTATGTTTTGTTTTGTACAGACAAGGTCTCACTATGTTGTCCAAGACGGTGTCAAACTCCTGGGCTCAAGGAATCTTCCCTCCTCAGTTTTCTTTTTTTTTTTTTTTTTTGTTGTTGTTGTTGTTGAGACGGAGTCTCGGTCTGTCGCCCCAGCTGGAGTGCAGTGGCCGGATCTCAGCTCACTGCAAGCTCCGCCTCCTGGGTTCACGCCATTCTCCGGCCTCAGCCTCCCGTGTAGCTGGGACTACAGGCGCCCGCCACCTCGCCCGGCTAGTTTTTTGTATTTTTTAGTAGAGACGGGGTTTCACCGTGTTAGTCTCGATCTCCTGACCTCGTGATCCGCCCGTCTCGGCCTCCCAAAGTGCTGGGATTACAGGCTTGAGCCACCGCGCCCGGCCATCCCTCCTCAGTTTTCTAAAGTGCTGGGATTACAGGTGTGAGCTACCGTGCCTGGCCTACTTTCGATTTTCAGAAGTGTTTTTAAGATCACCCTGGGCTGGGCTTGGGGGCTCACACCTAAAATCCCAGCACTTTGGAAGGCCAAGGCGAAAGGATTGCTTGAGCCCAAGAGTTCAAGACCAGCCTGGGCAACATAGCAGGACTTCTTCTTACCAAAAAAAAAAAAAAAAGTACTAAATCAGGTGGGTGTGGTGATGCATGCCTGTAGTCCTGGCAATGTGAGAAGATTGCTTGACCAGAAAGTTGAAGCTGCAGTGAGTTGTGACTGGGCCACTGCCCTCCATCCTGGGTGACAGAGTGAAACCATGTCTAAAAAAATAAATTTGCCCTACAACAGCTTCTGTACATTTCCTGTTAAAATTATTACTATTTTATCTTCTTGTTGCTATGTAAAAGAGGCTTTTACTCTACCATACTTGGTTACTGCTTGTGTATATGAAGATTTCTGTGTGTTAATTTTGTATCCTGTTCCTCAAGTACTGTTTCAGTATAATAATGCATTCTCCAGAGTTTTCTTGAATACTATACTACTATATCACCTATGCTACCACTTGACATCTTTTCCAAGGCTTTTGTCTCTAATTGGTCCTCTTCTTGGCTAACTGCATTGGTTAATATTTCCAGAACAATGTTAAATAATAATGGAAATAATGGGCTTCCTATACTTGTTCCTAATCCTAGTAGAAGCTAGTCTTTATTAGGTGAGATGCTGGCTTTCAAAAAAGTCTATACCAAATTTTATCACACTAAGTATTAATCAATTCCTATTTTCTGAAGTCTATCAAGAATAGGTATTGATCTTTCTTAAAGGTTTTCTTCAGTGTCTATATAAATAATTGTGATTTTTCTCCCCTATATGTGTTAATACAGTATATTACTGGGCTTCCTAGAACCAATCTTGCATTCCTAGAATAAATCCCACTAGGCCACAGATATAATTTTAAAGAGATAAGCAACATGAAACTGAAATCTCAAATACTACCTTTATCAGGTTCAAGTATTGATACCATACTTCTTTAAAAAACTGTGGAAGGTTCTTGTGTGTTTTGTTTACTGTCTATGCTTTGGAAGAATTTATGTGGCACGAGGACTATTTGGACTTTAAAGGTCTCAGAAATTCCACATGAAACTATTTGGGCCTAGTGTTTGTCTGAGACAGATCTTGCTCTGTCACCCAGGGTAGACTGCCGTGGCACAGACATGGTTAACTGCTCCCTCAACTTCCTGGGCTCAAGCGACCCACCCACCTAGGCCTCCCCAGTAGCTGGGACTACAGGTGCATACCACCATGCCTGGCTTTTTTTTTTTGAGATGGAGTTTCGCTATTGTTGCCCAGGCTGGAGTGCAATGGTGCAATATTGGCTCACCGCAACCTCCGCTTCCCAGGTTCAAACAGTTCTCCTGCCTCAGCCTCCTGAGTAGCTGGGATTACAGGCATGTGCCACCACACCTAATTTTCTATTATTAGTAAAGATGGGGTTTCTCTGTGTTGGTCAGGCTGGTCTCAAACTCCCAATCTTAGGTGAACAGCCCACCTCGGCCTCCCAAAGTGCTGGGATTACAGGTGTGAGCCACCTTGCCTGGCCGTAATTTATTTTTTGTAGCAACAGAATTTCGTCATGTTGCCCAGGCTAGTCTCAAACTCCTGGGCTCAAACAATCCTCCCATTTTAGCATCCCAAAATGTTGAGATTATAGGCATGAGCCACTGAATCCAGTTCCTGGTGCTTTTTGGTGAAATAATTCCTTCCACAGAATTTAGTGGTGCATTTAAGCTTCCTACCTCTGATGGGATCAATTTCTGTTAAACTGTGTTTTCCAAACAAATTTTCCAATATATCTTGTCTCTCAGAATTTTTTTTTTTTTGAAACAGGGTCTCACTATGTTGCCCAGGCTAGAGTATGACGGTGCAATCACAGCTCGCTACAGCCTTGAACTCGTGTTCCAGCAATTCTCCTACACTGAAGCCTCTCAGGTAGCTGGGACCATAGATGCATGCCACCACACCCAGTTAACTTAAAACATTTTTGTAGAGACAGGGTCTCACTATGTTGCCCAGGTTGATCTTCAACTCATGGCTTCAAGCAATCCTCCCACCTCAGCCTCCCAAAGTGCTTGGATCATAGGCATAAGTCACCACACCTGGCCCCTTAACGATTCTTAAGTTTCTTCTTTTTCAATGGTTATTCCCTTTTTCACTTCATACTTCTGCTTTTACATACTCTGCTCTTTTTTGAAGTTAGCCAGTGTTTACTAATTGCAACTATTCTTCTATTTCCATCATAAATTATAAATTTCTACACTTATTATTTCATGGATTTATTCTGAAATATTTTATAAGGATTTTTTCCCTGGCTTTTTTCCCTGGCTTTTCCAGCTGGGAATCTGTTTTTTTTTTTTTTAGATGGAGTCTTGCTCTGTTGCCCAGGCTGGAGTGCAGTGGCATGATCTCAGCTCACTGCAACCTCTGCCTCCCAGTTTCAAGTGATTCTCCTGTCTCAGCCTCCTGAGTACCTGGGATTACAGACACACGCCACCATGCCCAGCTAATTGTTTGTATTTTAGTAGAGCTGGGGTTTCACCATGTTTCCCAGGCTGGTCTCGAACTCCCAAGGTCAAGCAATCCACCCGCCTCAGCCTCCCAAAGTGCTGGATTACATGTGTGAGCCACCGTGCCTGGCCCACTTATTTTCCTTCTCCCATTTTTACTGTTTCAGGAAATAAATTTTCATCTGTTCATTGTTTTAAACATATTCTGTAGGTTTTGACACAGTGTTTTGTCTTTTTTTCCTTTTAGAATTCTGTCATTTGGTTTCTATTTTCCCCTTTCATCCAAGAATTGTTTACTAGAAGATCTATGTCCCGGCTGGAGGCTGCTTTTGTTTCAGTTGTTGTAAGTTTCTAATTTTAAGCAATGCCGTTTCACAGTATTTTTTGCTCTATGGGATTTAATGATGTTTTCTTTCTGACCTAATACATATGATCAACTTTTGTGAATATTCCATGTGTACTTCAGAATAAGATTTATTGTTCATGATCAGGGTGTACAGTCCAAAATAGATGCCTAAGATCTACCTATTATGTTATTTAGGTCTCCTAAATTGTTATTTTTGTCCATTTGACCTGTCTTGTACTAACAAAGATGTGTATACATCTCCTAGTGTGTCTACCTAAGTCTGTTGAATCTCCTATAGTTTCAGCTTTATAAAGATGGTGGTTATTTGTGGCAAAAATATTTGATTTGCTTTACATTATCATTGTGACCTATGGCTTTTAGCAGTTGAAAATGTCCTTCCTGGGAGGCTGAGGCGGGAGAATCACTTGAACCTGGAAGGTGGAGGTTGCAGTAAGCCGAGATTGTAGCACAGCACTCCAGGCTGGGTTACAGAGTGAAACTCCATATCACCAAAAAAAAAAAAAAAAAAGTCCTTATCATGGTTAATACCTAAACTTTACTCTGTTCATTATTAGCGTCACAAATACTGCTATGTTATTGTTTCCATTCTCCCAGTATGTTTCTGCCCATTACCTATTTTTAGCCTTTCTGAATCACATTTATGTACTGAATATAGTTGGTCCATAATAAATTAGACATTTTTAACAAGTGAATTATACCCATCCATATTTATTGGTATGAGATTTACTTTTTTACTGCCATATTATTTTGAGATGGAGTTTCACTCTTGTTGCCAAGGTTGGAGTGCAACGGCGCGATCTCGGCCCACCACAACCTCTGCCTCCTGGGTTCAAGCAATTCTCCTGCCTCATCCTCCCAGGTAGCTGGGATTACAGGCATGTGCCACCACACTTGGCTAATTTTGTATTTTCAGTAGAGATGGGGTTTCTCCATGTTAGTCAGGCTGGTCTCGACTCCCGACCTCAGGTGATCTGCCTGCCTCAGCCTCCCAAAGTACTGGGATTACAGGCATGAGCCACTATGCCTGGCCTGTCATCTTATTTTTTATAAATACTATGTATTCTGTATTTGTTTGTCTTTTATATTTTTCACCTTTATCATTATCCACAATGATATATACTGTTTATGTGAGAAGTTTAGTGTTAAAGAATGTTTGTATTTTTTAGTCTAGTGGTTACCCTTGTAATTATGCCTTTTGATGCCTTTAGTTCATTTCCTTAATCTTTCATTAACTAGTTTGTTTTTAGTGATATCTATTAGCTAACAGTAATCAGTGAGCTGATTCTGCTATATTCTTTCCCTCTCTTCTCCCATTTTTCAGTTGCGTTTTTTTCTGAAACTAAACATGTAACGCTTACACATTGTTCTCTACCCTCATCCCCACTTCTGTTTTAGTCTTAGAATTATAATTAAGTATATTAGATAATCACTACCAATCCTTCTGTTGAAACCTCTCCAGCTACCTCTTGATTGGATGAAGCTCATTCTCCAGTAGATTCCTCAAGAAAGCCTCATTAATGCAAACTTCCCTCAATTCTTAGGTGTTTAAAACTGGTTTTCTGTAGTCTTAATACATGAAGGTGTGCTTTGCTAAACATAAAATCCTTAGTCACAGATTCTTTCCTTCAGCCTCCTGAAAGTGCTTTTCTGTTGTTTCCTTGCTTTTCTGTGTTGCTTTGGAGAAGTTGGATGCCATTTTATTCTCTTGCCCTTGTAAAATCATTTGATTTCTGCCCAAACGTCCTGAGGATTTCTCCTTATTTTAAAAATCCAATAGTTAATCAGTATTTTCTCTAGTTTGACCATTCTGGGTCAATTTTCCCAAGTGCTCAGTGTGCTCTTTCATTATATAAATCTGAATCTTATTTTATTTCTGGAATATTTTCTTGGATTACAGTTTTAAATATTAAGTCTGTTCTACTGGTTTTTATTCTTCAGACACTCCAATTATATGTATGTTCAGTCTTCTTTGCCTTTCATTGTAGTCATTTTCTGATACATTTAACTAATAACTTTAAAAAATTAATCCCAGATGTGACAGTATAACCAATAATTTTAAAGGTATTTGTATTTTAAAATTTTGTAATTGCATATATGTACAATGTACATGTTTTCATATATGTATACACTGTGGGATGACTAAATCAAGCTAGTTAACATATCCACTGACCTCGCTTTTTTGTGGTGAGAATGCAAAATCTACTTTTACTTTTTATGTTATTTCATTCATTCTTTAGGCTATTTATGTACTTTTCTTCAATATTCCTTATTAAATTTTCATTCAAATATATTCTCATTTGAGCACCTTGAAATTCTGATATCATTTCTGATGTGACTTTGTCTCCCCTGCCCATTTTCTTAATTCAATCAGCTTTAACTTCACTTCTTACTATTCTCCCTCCATTTTGTCATTAGTTTCTGAATTTTCTATTTTTACAACCTCAAATGCTTATCAGGGGCTACTGCACTCAGACTGAAGCACGGTCAGCTGCTTCATGATTGACTTTTATAGTGAAGGGAGTTCCATCAACTGAAATGTTTCATTCTCACTTTTTATTTTCTTATTGTAGCTTTAGATAAATGAAAACTATTTGTACCTGCATTCTCCAAAGTTGGCAGATGAACAAATGAACAAAAATCTTAGTTCAAGAGCACCCTCTTCTGTCAGCATAGCAAAGTGCAGTTTAGTTCATGGGTGACTAATTTTAGGGAGGGTGGTGGGGAAAGGCATAATGTCCTTCAGTTTTTTGGATTTTGTATGTCTTGCAGATACATAAATTTACCCGCCTTGCTTCATTTTCCCTTCACTATTTCCAAAGGTACCTCTCTCTTTCCTTTGTACTCTTCTTCCCCAGAAATAATGCCTTCCCCTGACTACCATATTGATTTGTGGGTGTACTCTTAAGTACCTTCTCTCTAAAGTCACTGCTCTTGTTCCTAGCATATTCCATTTTTTTTCTTTTTTCTTTTTTTTTTTTTAAGAGACAGAGTTTCACTCTCATCACCCAGACTGGAATGCAATGGTGCAATCTCAGCTCATTGCAACCTGTGACTCCCCAGTTCAAGTGATTCTCCTGCCTCAGTCTCTTGAGTAGCTGGGATTACAGGGGCGCGCCACCACACCTGGCTAATTTTTGTATTTTTAGTAGAGATGGGTTTTCACCATGTTGGCCAAGCTGGTCTCAAACTCCTGACCTCAAGTGATCCACCGCCTCAGCCTCCCAAAGTACTGGGATTCTGGGATTATAGGCATGAGCCACCACACACGGCCAGAAGAAGCTTTTTTAAAAAGCAAAGTAAAAGGTGTAATAATACAATACTTTTTGAGTTAAAAGTAAATATATGGGCCAGGTGCAGTAACCTACACCTCTAATGTCAGTACTTTGGGAGGCCAAGGCAGGCGGATCACTTGAAGCCAGAAATTCGAGACCAGCCTGGCCAACATGGCGAAACCCCATCTCTAAAATACAAAAATTAGCCAGGCATGGAGGCACATGCCTGTAATCCCAGCTACTTAGGAGGCTGAGGCAGAAGAATCGCCTGAACCTGGAAGGCGGAAGTTGCAATGAGCCGAGATCTTGCCACTGCACACCAGCCTGGGCAACAGAGTGAGATTCTGTCTCAAAGAGAGGAAAAAAAAAAAAAAAAAAAAAACAGCGAATTTGGAGAGAGACTTTCCAGAGGTAATTAAAAGTAAATCGGGTCATAAGAGGGGGACCCTAACCTGATAGAACTTGAATTTTTTTAAGAATTGGAAAAGCTGGGCTGGCACAGTGGCTCATGCCTGTAATCCCAGCACTTTGGGAGACCGAGACAGGTGGATCATGAGGTCAGGAGATCGGGACTATCCTGGCCAATATGGTGAAACCCCGTCTCTACTAAAAATACAAAAATTAGCTAAGCGTGGTGGCGGGCACCTTTAATCCCAGCTATTCAGGAGGCTGAGGCAGGAGAATCACTTGAATCCGGGAGGCGGAGGTTGCAGTGAGCTGAGATCGCGCCACTGCACTCCAGTCTGGTGACAGAGTGAGTGAGACTCCATTACCAAAAAAAAAAGAAAGAAAGAAAAGAATTTGAAAAGCCAGCCGGGCACGGTGGCTCACACCTGTAATCCCAACACTTTGGGAGTCCAAGGCAGGCAGATCACGAGGTCAGGAGATCGAGACCATCCTGGCTAACATGGTGAAACTCCGTCTCTACTAAAAATACTAAAAATACAAAAAATTAGCCAGGTGTGGTGGTGGGCGCCTGTAGTCCAAGCTACTCGGGAGGCTGAGGCGGAAGAATTGCGTGTACCCAGGAGGTGGAGTTTGCAGTTGAGATCACACCACTGCACTCCAGCCTGGGCGACAGAGCGAGACTCTGTCTCAAAATAAATAAAGAAATGAATGAATGAATGGAAAAGCCAGCCTGGGCAACATAGTAAGATGCCATCTCTACAAAAAATTTAAAAATTAGCCAGATGTGGTGGCACACAGCTATAGTCCCAGCTACTGAGGAGGCTGAGGTGGGAGGATCACTTGAGCACCAGAGGTCAAGGCTGCAGTGAGTCAAGGTCACACCGTTGCACTCCAGCCTGGGTAACAAAGCAAGACCCTGTCTCTGAGGGAAAAAAAAAAAAAAAAAAGAGGAAGAGACACCAGAGATCTCTCTCTTTCTGCATGCACAGAGAGCAAAGACTTTGTGAGGACACAGCAAGAGGGTAGTCCAGAAGCCAAGGAGACAGAGACCTCAGAATGAAGCCAACCCTGCCAACACCATGATCTTGGACTGCTAGCCTCCAGAACTGACAGAAAATAAGTTTCTGTTATTTAAGCTATGCAGTTTATGGTATTTTCTTACAGCAGCCCTAGAACACTAATACATAAAGCAAATACAGGTCAGGCATGGTGGCTCACACCTGTAATCCCAGCACTTTGCGGCGCCAAGGCAGGTAGATCACCTGAGGTCAGGAGTTCAAGAGCAGCCTGGCCAACGTGGTGAATCCCTGTCTCTACTAAAAGTACAAAAATTAGCCGGATATGGTAGTGCTCGCCTGTAATCCCAGCTACTTGGGAGGCTGACGCATGAGAATCTGTTGAACCCAGTAGACGGGGGTTGCAGTGAGTCAAGATTGCGCCACTGCATTCCAGCTTGGGTGACAAGAGCAAAACTCTGTCTCAAAAAAAAAAAATTTTTTTTAAATAAATAAGTAAAGTAAATACAACATCGATACCAAAACCTGATTTTAAAATACCAAAAAAATATGCACTAGTATCACGTAATATTAATGCAAAAACTCAAAACATTAGCAAACAGAATATACAACTTCAGGAATGAAGGAATAGTTTAGTATTAGGAAATCTACTAGGATAGATTTATAAATAGATCTAAGGAAGAAAATCACATGATCATCTCCAAAAACACTGAAAGTGCATTCAACAATATTCAACACTCATTCAGAACTTTAAGGACAAAATAAACAACAAAAATATTTAAAACAGAAATCAGTAGTAGCTTCAACATGAAAAAAGATACAAATCAGGAAACACTGACAGCAGTCTTGCTAAACTTAGAAATAATACAAAGATGCCCAGAATTACGACTATGATTCCCCATTACATTTGACATATAGGAAGTTGTAGCCAATGCAAAACAAGGAAAGAAATGACATGTAAAATAACTGGAAAGATAAAACTTTATTTATTTACTTATTTTTGGAGATGGAGTGTTGTTCCATCACCCAGGATGGAGTGCGATGGCATGATCATAACCCAGAACAGCCTCAAACACCTGGGCTCAAGCAATCCTCCCATCTCAGCCTCCCAAGTAAACGGGACTAAAGGCAACAGCCACCTCACCCAGCAAATTTTTTTACTTTTTGTAGAGATGGTGACTCATTATGTTGCCCAGACTGGTTCTGATCTCCTGGCATGAAAGGATCCTCCTGCCTTGGCCTCCCAAAGCACTGGGATTACAGGCATGAGCCCCTGCACCCGGCAGAACTCTTATTTATACGTAGACAGTATACAACCACATTTTAAAAACCCTAAATAAATGACAGAAAAAAATTACAAACAAGAGTATGTAATCGGTAGCAGGATATAAAACTTTATAATGAGAATCAAGAGCTATCATATATACCTTAAGAAAAAGTTAGAAGATGGCAGAGTAGGAAGCATCAGGAATTTGTCTCCCCACCTAGGCAACAATTGCCTGGCAGAATCTGTCTGATGGAACTATTTCGACTCTGGCATCTGTTGAAGGATTGCGACTTCCAGGGGAAGGACTGGACTGAAAACTGGAGTTAATTTCAGCTCTTAGCACAGTAGCAGCTACCCATCCCCCACCCCAGCTCCATGACAGATAGTTCCGCAAGTGTTCCTGGAGCAGTTTGCACACAGCTTGCAGGAGCCGGGGTGGGCATAAAAGCATCCTGTCCTCTAAATATTGAGAATCTGTGCTTGCTGACTGCTGCTTCTGATCATAGAGGTGCAAAGAGATGGGTGGTCACTGTTGCCACAATTCCCCACATTGTTGCGAGAGGCTCTCCTGCTTTGAGCTGAAGTGACTTCCAAGGAATTTAAAGGGCTGACACCTTTTTACCGTCTTCATTTTTTTTCTCTTTTTCTACTTTTGGGAGCCAGACATTAACAACTAGGACACTCAAAAACAACTGCATATACAGGGAAAATTAGAATGATTGCACATGCCCCTGCAAAGGCTCAGAAAAGACCTAAGGAAGACCTTAAGGTTATACCTCAGGCTAATTCTTGGTGCAGGAAGAGCCTACAAGAATAAAAAAGACAAAAACAATAACAGAAAAAAGCAAACCCTAGGGAAGAGGGAGAATCTGATTTCTAGAGTCACCAGAGAGCCATCATGTTGTTATGCAAGGACTACTGAGAGCACAGTATAGCTATAAGGAAGGCAATGGCCATCTACAGATGCCCTCACAGTTTGCCCAACACTGTCCCCTTCACTTAATGACCCAGGAATCGCTGTACCAAAAAAAGGTACAAATTGTTCCTGCCTCCCACAGACCTCCACGCACACACTCCAACCTTCTAGGATGCTCTGTGTACTCTCTTCTCTACAAAAACAAAACCCCTTTGAGCAGAGGGCCCCAAAGATACTTAACAGTGATCACTCTGGCCTCACTCTAGACTCTGTGGACATGGCCCCTAATTTATGCTCCTCAGAGGGCCTTCTAAAGACTCCTGAGCTCTGCTGGCCCTTACTACTCCTATCTCCAGCCCTGAAGTCCCTATGTGCCACTAGGGTATCTATAGCCACTAGGTCTTTCCAGAACACACTACTCAGTGGCCACTGGTCCTGTGCCCACCCCATTCCCGATCTGTGTTGTCTGACATGAAGGCCAAGTGGTTCGGTGCTTCCTCACTAGGCCAAAGCACAATACCCATGAAAGTGGCTGACTAGGACAGGCAAGACAAGCAGATGTGGCACTTACAGAGTGTATGATGTCCACCATGTTGTAGGCTTTGGTTGATTCCAAAGGGACAATTGTGTCGAGCTCAGGAACCAGACGGTCACTTTAGGCAGAAAAAAGGCAGGTATAGTCAACATAGGAAGAGCCAGTTACCTTTTGTGGGAAGGGAGTGGGAAACTTGCCATACATATATATATATAGATATGTGTGTGTGTGTGTATATATATACACACATACATATATATACACACACACACCTGTATATACACACATACACATATACGTGCATATACATACACATACGTGTATATACACACACACATATATACGTGTATATACACATATATGTGTATAGACTCCAACAGCAAGAGGAAAGGTCTTCACCAGATGGCCAGCAACACACCCTTCCCCAGGACTGTCCCAGCCTCTGGCTACAAGCAGTATGCATAAACATGTCTCCTAAAGGGCATGCTGTTTGCATCATTTTACATTTATTTATTTCAAAAGGACAACTAAGTAGAGCCCAGGAATCAGTCACTTTAGGAAGAAAAAAGGCAGGTATAGTCACCATGGGAAGAATCATGGCTCTTCCTTTTGTGGGTGAGGGAAGGAAAGGAAATGAGGGACCTCTTCATGGGGACTAGGCCAGACCAAAAAAAATTCAATCTCCAATTCTAGCTAACTTAAGAGCTTCTTAGAAATCAAAAAATTTTTCTTTAAAAATGTTTTGGGCCACTCTTCACCCCCAAGATAAACATCAGAGGAAAAAGGTAAATAAAATCATCTTTCTTTGCTTCTATAGCCAAACATGACATCATCCCCACACCTGGGAGCCACTCCACCACACTCTGCTGCAACCTGCCCAACAGGGCAGACCCTGAAGGTCCTGTCAGGGCACAGAAAGGCAAGCTACACTGCAAAATGAGAGAAGGCACACTGGCCTACAACTCACCTGGGATCATGGCACTCACGGACAGGAGCTGAGTCCTGATTGCTCAGGGGCAGGTAGTTGAAGAAATCTCGGAGATTACACAAGGCATCAACATCATTTTCAAAAGCTCTGTGCGCCACACCTAAAAGAACAGGGAGCATATATGATGAGTCAGGGTACCAGCCAGCCCAAAGCTGCTGCTTCATGCCTGACTACACCCTTCTAGGTCATGTCTGTAACAGACTGTGCTGATAGCTCTGTTCTCCGCACTCTCCACTGAGGATGTAATGCCACATAATACATACCTTCCGGGTGATCCTTCAACTCATGCAGCATGGGTTCCCTCTGTTCTGCACCCACACCTCTACAGGGTCACACCTTTCTTTATTCAGGTCCTTGCTCTAATGTCACCTCCATATCCACTCTCAGACCCTTCACTATCCATCCCTATACCATGGGGGAGGTTCTCCTCCTGTACTTTTCCCTGCATCACCTATTTCTCTGTTTACTGCCCGATATCTCTCCTGGAATATCAGCTCCAACAGGGTAAGATCAGGCCTGGCCCCCATTAAGAATAATGCACCTGGCATAACAGTGGAAGGAAAGGAGGGGAGCCACCTGCTCCTAGTGAGGAATCAAGCCATAATTCTTGAAAAGCACTCTGAGATCACAGAGCAGCCAAACAAGGCCATAGACATGATGGAGAAAGTGGAGCCAAGAACTCTCTCCCAGGTTCATCCCACCACACTCCTTTTTCCACCACTGTCCCTACAGACTCTTGTCCGCAAAGCTGCCAGACAGAGCTTTTTAAGTCAGATTGTGTCATGTCTCTACCCCAATGATCCTCCTTGTTCACTAAGCAGGTCAGTCACTCTCCTACCTGAGAGCCTTTGCCTAAGCTATTCCCTCTGCCTGCAATGCTCTCCACTTACATATCAATGCAGTTAAACTCCTTAAAATCTGCTCAGCTCCTACCCTCAGTGAGGCCTGCCATTACTACCCTATTTGAAACTACAACAATCCCAGTCCCCTTTACCCTGTTATACTTTTTCCATAGCACTTATTGCCTTCTAACATACCGCATAGTGTACTTATTTATAATGTTTATTGTCTATCTCCTCTACTAGAATATGAGCCCCATATGGGCAGGAGTCTTTCGTTCTGTCCACAGATATATTCCTAGCACCTAAAACAATGCTTCACACATAGGTACTCAATGAATATTTGTTTTCTTTGCTTCTTTTTCTACATTTTTATTATTTATTCTATTTTAAATTTTTTAATTCCTTTGCTATTTGTCTTTTTCCACATATTCTAAATGAGTATTTGTTGAATAAAAAGCATTTTCAGCATGACAGAATTCTTTCATTCAAGATATATTTATAAATGGGTACAGCCACTTTGGAAGAGAGTCTATCAGTTCCTTAAAAGTTAGACATTGAGTTATCATTTAACTCAGAAATCAAAGAGAAATGAAAACATATGTCTACCCAAAAACTTGCATATAAATATTAATAGAGGCATATTTATGATAGTCAAAAAGTGGAAATGACTTAGCGTCTATTAACTGGTCAGTGAATAAACTAGATGTGGTATATCTACACACTGGAATATTATTCGGCCATAAAAATGAATAAAGTACTGATTCATGATACAATATGGATGAACCTTTAACATTATGCTAAGTAAAAGCAGCCAGTAACAAAAGATCACATATTATATGATTCCATTTCTAGGAAATGTCCAGAATGAAAAAATCCACGTAGAGACAGAAAGTAGCCTGGTAATTGCCTAGAGCAGAAGTATTTGTGGTGAAATGCAGAGTGACTGCTAATGGGCACAGGGTTTCTTCTTGGGGTGATGACAATGTCCTAAAATTGTGGTTATGATCACGCAACTCTGAATATATTTAAAAACGCTGAATTGTACACTATAAATAGGTGTTTAAAATGTATGGTATATGAATTACATCTCAATAAAGCTGTTACCAAAAGAGAAAAAAGAGAGAAAAATATATGTATAGAACATCTTTTTGTGCCTTGCCCTGGGGATACAGGGGCAAGCGCATCAGACACAGCCCATCAAAGAGCCTCAGGCCCAGAAAGAAAACCACATACTGCCCTACAATCAAAAAACAAACAAAACACACTTAAGATTGTGCTACAGAAGAAACTTTAATGTCATAGCAGACATTCATTACTTTAAGCTGTCAAGTAAAAAAAAAAAAAACTCAGGTTACATAAGAGTATGCCCATATCTACGTTTGAGTAAGTGTATGTGTATTCACACTCATCTGCGTGAAAAGACTGCAAGGGTATAACCAAAAAATTACTAGTGATTATCTGTGGATGATGGAATATCTAGTGGTTTTTATGTTTTGTATGTTTTCTACTACAAACATATAATGCTATTAAAATGGGGAAAAATAAACAGCATATTTCATCAAATCTAAGACGCCATCAAGACCCAGCTTTATATTATATCCCAGCAAGAAAAACAGGCTGCTACCAATAAAGCCCTGAGACAACAGCATGGCATCAGGCTGTGCTGGAGTTGATGCTGAGAAGTGTTCTGATTCTAGATATGTCTTAAAAGATGGGGCTAAATGATGCTGATAGGTAAGGGAAAGGAATGAGTCAAGATCGATGCCAAACTGACAAGGGGAGAAACAATTTTTGTGGGTGGAGAATCAAGAGCCCTGACTTTTTTAAAACTGTATTTCATCTAATCTAAGACTTCACTGATAATACCCATCTCTACTTTAGGGACACTGAGAAGAAATGCTGACAAATGCTGACCCAATGCCTTAACCACAGTATAATGAGGTGCATAAATCAGGCACGCTAGCCTCTTACTACTGTAAAATCTCTTGAAGAAGTAATTTCTCCTGTCTTTAGTTACACTGCTGTGTGGTAGGCAATCCATTCACAGCTCGGTGGTTTCTTTTACAAGAAAACATGGAATTGCAATAATTACTCCAACAGCTAACATGTCTTCACTAATACCAGAATCATGCCCTACTCCCAATTCCATGCCTTTCTGTTTAAACAAGAACTTTTTGTTTCAATGCTGAGGCACAGAATAATCTTTATACATTTTAAACTTGGCATGTAATCTTAAAGTTGTGAACAACTAGCAGGACATGGTGACTCATGCCTGTAATCCCAGCACTTTGGGAGGCTGAGGTGGGAGGATTGCTTGAGCCCAGGAGTTCGAGACCAACCTGGGCAACACAGTGAGACCACACCTGTACAAAAAAATATTAAAAATAAAAATTACCTGGGCATGGTGGCACATACCTGTAGTCCCAGCTACTAGAGAGGCTGAGGCAGAAGAATCACTTGAGCCCAGGAGACTGAGGCTACAGTGAGCTATCATTGTGCCCCTGCACTCCAGCCTGGGCAATAGCGTGAGACCCTATCTCAAAAACAAAACAAAACAAAACAAAAACACCAGGTATAGTGGCTCATGCCTGTAATCCCAGCACTTGGGGAAGTCAAGGTGGGTAGATTGCTTGAGACCAAGAGTTTGACACCAGCCTGGTAACATGGTAAAACCCCGTCCCTACAAAACAAAATACAAAAATTTGCTGGACGTGGTGGTGCATGCCTGTAGTCCCAGCTACCCAAGAGTCTGTGGTGGGAAGATTACTTGAGCCTGGGAGGCGGAGCCTGCAATGAGCTAAGATTGTGCACTGTACTCCAGCCTGGGCCACAGAGTTGGATCCTGTCTCAAAAAAAAACAAAAAAGAAGAAGTGAATAACTATGACCAAATTCGTGAACACATGGTACATGACCATCATGCACCTGGCCAATGATTGTAAAACACTTATGTACTCTAAGATATATACTAACCTTAGAATAAAAAATGTCACAATAAGATTTTTTTCAAAGGTTCAACTGTACATATATAAATCATACCTACTTAAAATCACCATTCCAGCAATGAGCTTTAAATTGTTTTAAAGAATAACCAGGCATTATTAATTTAATAAATTTTCTATACTAAATCTACCTTTATCACCATGACTGTAAACAATACACTGTATTGTATTATAGTACAACAGACTGTATGACAGTCTTCCCAAATAAGGTCTGCCAATTAAGTAATATTTCTCAAAAACTGCCACCAGGCTCTTTGGCAATGCCCTCTTCTCAATGTTTGAAAACAACAAGGTCATCTTCAAGGCCTCTCACCTGACATGGTGGTGTGGGTCTTGGCACCACCAAGCTCCTCCTGGGTGACATCCTCATTGGTGACAGACTTCACAACATCAGGGCCAGTGATGAACAGGTAGGAGGTGTCCTGAAATAAAAGATTTCCAGAACAGTCAACCTCAGAGCACCAGAGCTGGTCACAGCCTTAGAGTCGATTCAGCCAAGATGACAAATGCAGAGAAGATAGTGATGTGGCCGAATGAGAATCGAATGTAGCTTAAAGATACAAATCCAAACTGAAGACCCAAGTTTTCCCTGCCTCAATGTCTATTTTTTAAAAATCTCTGTTGCATGGTTCTACCTCAGCAAGTTAACTTGTAGTGTGGCTAACATTTCAAGGTCATTCATCTGTAGAACACAGTAACAGGTGGCTCTTACTCAGAGCTTACTGGGCACCAAGAAGTTTTTTAAGCACTTCACAAAACTGTGTCGGTAAAGCCTGAGTACTATTATCACCCTCATTTACATATGAGGAAACTGAGATATGGAGACTGTACGCAACCAGTCACTTTAAATGAAGCTACTTAAAAATACTGATAAATCAGTGGGACACAGTGGCTCACACCTGTAATCCCAACACTTTGGGAAGCCAAGGCAGGAGGATCACCTTAGGCCAGGAGTTCAAGACCAGCCTGGCCAACATAGCCAGACCCAGTCTCCATAAAAATGCATTTCAAGGGGGCGGAGCAAGATGGCCAAATAGGAACAGCTCCAGTCTCCATCTCCCAGCGCGAACGACACAGAAGACGGGTGATTTCTGCATTTTCAACTGAGGTACTGGGGTCATCTCACTCAGGAGTGCCGGACAATCCGTGCGGGTCAGCTGCTGCAGCCTGACCAGCGAGAGCTGAAGCAGGGCGAGGCATCCCCTCACCTGGGAAGCGCGAGGGGGAAGGGAGTCCCTTTTCCTAGCCAGGGGAACTGAGACACACAACACCTGGAAAATCGGGTAACTCCCACCCCAATACTGCACTGTAACACCGGCACACCGGAGAATATATCCCACACCTGGCCACGAGGGTCCCACGCCCACGGAGCCTCCCTCCTTGCTAACACAGCAGTCTGCGGCAATCTAACCGCAAGGCAGCAGCGAGGCTGGGGGAGGGGCGCCCGCCATCGCTGAGGCTTAAGTAGGTAAATAAAGCCGCTGGGAAGCTCGAACTGGGTGGAGCTCACAGCAGCTCAAGGAAACCTGCCTGTCTCTGTAGACTCCGCCTCTGGGGACAGGGCTCAGCTAAAGGAGCAGAGAAGCCTGTGCAGACGCGAACGACTCTGTCTGACAGCTTTGAAGAGAGCAGTGGATCTCCCAACACGGAGGTTGAGATCTGAGAAGGGGCAGTCTGCCTGCTCAAGTGGGTCCATGACCCCTGAGTAGCCTAACTGGGAGACATCCCCCACTAGGGGCAGTCTGACACCCCACACCTCACAGGGTGGAGTACACCCCTGAGAGGAAGCTTCCAAAGCAAGAATCAGACAGGTGCACTCGCTGTTCAGCAATATTCTATCTTCTGCAACCTCTGCTGCTGATACCCAGGCAAACAGGGTCTGGAGTGGACCTCAAGCAATCTCCAACAGACCTATAGCTGAGGGTCCTGACTGTCAGAAGGAAAACTATCAAACAGGAAGGACACCTATACCAAAACCCCATCAGTACGTCACCATCATCAAAGACCAGAGACAGATAAAACCACAAAGATGGGGAAAAAACAGGGCAGAAAAGCTGGAAATTCAAAAAATAAGAGCGCATCTCCTCCTGCAAAGGAGCACAGCCCATCGCCAGCAACGGATCAAAGCTGGTCAGAGAATGATTTTGATGACATGACAGAAGAAGGCTTCAGTCCATCAAACCTCTCAGAGCTAAAGGAGGAATTACCTACCCAGCGCAAAGAAACTAAAACTCTTGAAAAAAGAGTGGAAGAATTGACAGCTAGACTAATTAATGCAGAGAAGGTCATAAACGAAATGACAGAGATGAAAACCATGACACGAGAAATACGTGACAAATGCACAAGCTTCAGTAACCAACTCGATCAACTGGAAGAAAGAGTATCAGCGATGGAGGATCAAATGAATGAAATGAAGTGAGAAGAGAAACCAAAAGAAAAAAGAAGAAAAAGAAATGAACAAAGCCTGCAAGAAGTATGGGATTATGTAAAAAGACCAAATCTACGTCCGACTAGGGTGCCTGAAAGTGAGGGGGAAAATGGAACCAAATTGGAAAACACTCTTCAGGATATCATCCAGGAGAACTTCCCCAACCTAGCAGGGCAGGCCAACATTCAAATTCAGGAAATACAGAGAACGCCACAAAGATACTCCTCCAGAAGAGCAACTCCAAGACACATAATTGCCAGATTCACCAAAGTTGAAATGAAGGAAAAAATCTTAAGGGCAGCCAGAGA